>NC_053028.1:607586095-607708345 GCF_003073215.2 Triticum urartu
AGTTTTCTTTTGGAGAAACACTATTATTATGGGGCTGTACACGCGGTAGAAAAATTACGCCAATCTGTTGAGATATGGTATGCGACAAGTGAATATTTGAAACAAGAAATGAATTCAAATTTTCGGATAACGGATCCTTCTAATCCAGTCTATCTAATGTCTTTTTCAGGAGCCAGAGGAAATGCATCTCAAGTACACCAATTAGTAGGTATGAGAGGATTAATGTCGGACCCTCAAGGACAAATGATTGATTTACCTATTCAAAGCAATTTACGCGAGGGACTTTCTTTGACAGAATATATAATTTCCTGCTATGGAGCCCGCAAAGGGGTTGTAGATACTGCTGTGCGAACAGCAGATGCTGGATATCTTACACGTAGACTTGTTGAAGTAGTTCAACATATTATTGTGCGTAGAAGAGATTGTGGTACTATCCGAGGTATTTCTGTAAGTCCTCAAAATGGGATGACGGAAAAACTTTTTGTCCAAACACTAATTGGTCGTGTATTAGCAGACGATATATATATCGGTTCACGATGCATTGCCGCGCGAAATCAAGATATTGGAATTGGATTAGTCAATCGATTCATAACTATATTTCCCTGCAGAAAAGATTATATAGTAAGAATGGGCATTGGGTTACATAGTTAATGTAAGAATAAAATTGCTTCCCTGCTCAGAGGGGTTCCATCCCGGCATAGAAATCCAACATCATTCTCAAATTAAGACCCATGGCGGGTGGTGATGAAATGTTCGCCGCGTCATTTCAAAGGAGAAACAGTAGCAGTAGTACGAAGATAGCTGGCCGTTGCGTCTTGTCCCCATCTGCTACCCATGTGGACATTCTTGCCCCCCCATGTTTTGGTAGCCCCATGTGTGTGTGGTCCGCCGCACCTTGATCATTCTTTATCTCTTGTTTCGTTGTTAAAACAACGGCAGCGTTAGATCCCCTCCCTACGCACAATCATTTGCTTCGACGGCACGTTGCAATGTGGGGGCGTGTGTTGAAGTTGCTGCCGAAGAACAGACAACTTCAGTTTTAGTTTCAAATTTTGTCGCTTGTTTTCCTTTCTCTTGAGTACCTCCGGGTAGGTTTTGACTTCACAAACACAGATGTTTCGCCGTTACATTGTCAGATTTTTCTTAAGGCTCAATCGATTTCGAAAATGCACCCATAGTTTCGCGAAAAGTGCAACTTGCATTTGTTCCAGGGAAAGGTGCAATTGAGTGGGGAAAAAGGTGCAAGTTATACCTTTTAATCTGAAATGAAATTTCACATTTCTGAATTGATTGGGTCTTACAAAAAACTCAGTCGACATAAACATAGACCGGCACTTTTTCTGTTTGTTCAGGAATGGTAGTGGTGGAGTGTACTCACGACTCTCCGTTGCACTGAATGAAAGCTAGAGTAGAGGAGGAAGTAAATAAATACCACCGGTCGAACCAAAATAAGATGTGTGTAGTTCGGTGAATTTGTAAAATAAGTTCATTTCCGACAGGGAAGTCTTTATGAAGTATGATGTCACTAGTAGACAGTTCATATACGTTTTTGGAATTCAATATCCGCTTCTGATTAAGTTGGTTTGATTTTTTGGACACAATATGATGAATAACGCTTTCTAGCCGATGATCATGTGCATGCGTGATTCCCTTTTAGGTGTTTGTCCTTTTGAAGCAAAGATTGCTTCAACACAGCTCTCTAGTGGGAGACACAATATTACCCTGCGAGTCACTACATATAGACTACGCACGCAAGCAGAAGGTAAAATAAACAGTCAGTCAGCAAAGCAATGTCGATCGGAAAAGGGTTTTCTGACTGGACTTTCGCTGATAAATAATGTCGGTCGGTTGCAATAGCCTTTCCCAACCGACTAACTGGCAGCCAAATTGTTTTCCTGACCAACTTTGGTGTAGTGAAGATTAATTTCGGATAATGCCACTGTCTCTTTTGAGTGTATGAATTCTTTGAGTACGCTGAAAGATAATTATGGGGAGTTATGTGCACACAAGTTGGACCTTGCGAAACCTTATGATCGGGTGGACCGGAATATATTCAAAAGCAAGCTTATGGCTTTGTGTTTTGCGTCAGTTTGGATAATTTGGATTATGGTTTGTGTTACATCGGCGAAATATTCAATGTGACTTAACGGGTAGTTGTTGGAGACTTAACGGGTAGTGATGATTTGTCGCCCTGCTTATTTATTTTTGTGATTGATGTGCCTTCCTTGTTGTTCAAGGATGCATGTGCTAGAGGAGAATCCCATGATTTTTGGCTATATAGACAAGCTCCTGGTATTTCGCATTCACTGTTTCGGATGATAGTCTACTGTTCTTCAAGGGATCCATCCAGTAAGCTTTGATTGTCAAAAATATTTTGTCTTTCCACGAATAGGGAATTGTTCAATTATTAAGCCCTTTAAAGTGCTCTTTTATTTTCCGGGAGAATTGTACTACCTCCGTTTCAGTTTACAAGTCCTACGCGTATATCTAGGTTGTCAATTTTATCATCCTAATATAAACTATATAACGCAAAAATTATATCGTTTGAAAATAGAACATCTGAAGTTTATATTGGTATATTTTTGTAATATATGACTTGTATTAGGTTGGTCAAATTGACGACCTAAGAGTACGCGCATGCCCTGTAAACTGAGAGAGAGGTAGTAGTTTGGAACATTAAATGTCCATTATGGTTGTCTCACAAGTAACTACAGATGGTATTGAGGATAGGTACCTCGGGTTACCGGTGCCAGAGGAAAGAATAAAGGCGGGTAAGTTCTAACTTAGTAAAGATAAGGTCCTAAAAGGCCCTCTAACTAGATTATAATTTTTGCTTCCAGTGATGATAAGAAAACCCTAATTAAATGAGCCATTCAGACATTACCAATTTATGCCATGAGGGCCTTCAAATTCCCATCTGCTTAATGTGAGGAGTTATTTCAGTTACTTAGTAATTTCTGGCGGGGTGACGAAAAGGAAAGAAGGAGACTCCTTGACTTGCTTAGACCAAATTTCAACACCTAAGGAGTTGGAGGGATGGGTTTCTGGGATCTCAGATACTTTTGGCCTAGTAGGCTTGGAGATTATTGAAGAATCCAGATTCCTCATTTGGAATATTGTAGAAGGCTAAGTATTATCTTCATGGTCAATTGAGTGGCACTTGAGATTACGAAATTTAGTTTTGATAGCCTCTCTGAACATTTAGCGAGTAGTGTTTCATCATGCATGAGGAATGTTGTCATGGATGGTTAAGAGCAACTTCAATGGAGCGACCCATTTCGTCTGCTGACGTCTGTTTGGGTTGGTGCGGACACAAAAGTCGGCCCAACGCGCCGACCCAAACAGACGTGCGTCCGCTTGGCGTCCGCCTGCGGACCCATTTCCGGCCCATTTTTAAGCTGGATTTGCGTCAGCGCGGACACGAGACGGACGCGCGCGCCTACTCTTTTCCCCGGGCCCGCCGGTCAGTGGCAGCCACCACCATTTCCCCTCATTTTCCCTCAAAAACCCTCCCGCCCGCACGCTCTCGCCCCACACCCCGCCATGGAGGACGCCATCGACCTTGACGCCGCCGCCTCCCTCGCCTCGTCCGGCGCCACCGCCCCCACCGGAAAAGGCAAGCCTCGTGCCCCGCGCAAGACCGCTGCCGCGGCCAATCCAAAGAAGCCGCCGACGCCCGCACAGCGGGCAAGGGAGTCGGCCAATAGGCAGGACCAGAGCCACGCCGCAGACGTGAGGGATGAGGCCGGCGCACAGGCCGTCGTCGCCGCCGCCGCGCAGCAGGAGGTCACCAACGCCTGCGTCGCGGCGGCAACGAGGAAGGCGCTCTACATGCTAGGGTTAAACCCTGTCCAGCACGGCCTCCTCAACACCGCCGTCGCCGCGGCCAACACTGGCTCATCGGCGTTTCCTCGGATGATGCTGCCCGACTCGCCCCGTGCGTCGGCTTGCAACCCGGTACCCGGCTTCCACGTGTACCCGCAGGCCTCCCGCCTCTCCGGAGAGTGCTCGCCCGACGTGAGTGTGGTCGCGCCTTCGACACCCGTGCCCGCACCCATCGACCTCAACGCCACCCCGGTGGCCGGTGGCTAGTCATCCGGTGGCATGAGGAAACGCGCGCGGCAGACGCGGGCCGGCGTGCTCCCGGAGGCCCGCAACCTGTTCGACGGAATGTCATCCGCTGTCGACGAGGACTACATGCAGAACCTCATCTTCGAGGGCGGTGCGCCGGCCGCTGGCTACGATCCCGACGAGACACAAAGCTAGGATGGCCGCGAGGCGTTCACGCCGGCCGCTGGCTATCATCTCGATCAGGTGGCCTTCATGCGTGATCAGGTCGGCATCGACCTGGACGGCTTCCCACTCGACCACGAGTTCCCGGACGACTACGGGCTAGAGGAAGAGGATGAGTGTGACATCGAAGTGGAGCCCTTGTTCGAGGACGACCTCGCCAACCAAGCCGCCGGTCCTAAGCCGAAGCGCAAGAGCAAGCACACGAAGGCATACATGATGGTCGAGGACAAGCTTCTTTGCGAGTGTTGGCGTGACATTGGACAAGACCCCAATACGGGCACCGAACAAAAGCATTCAACCTTTTGGATTCGTGTCCATCGAGAGTTTCATGAGCGAAAGAAGTTTTTGCCTTACCAACTTGTGAGCACGCGCGGGTGGGTGTCCATTTCCAAGCGATGGAGGATGATCCAACAAAAGTGCAACAAGTTTTGCGCCACTCTTGAGAGCGTCAAGGCCCGCCCGGTGAGCGGCATCGACATGCAAGGCATGGTATGCTAGCAAGCCGCCCTCTTTTGTGTCATCAAGTTCATGCTTGCATGTTCATTTGCATATCATTTGCCCATATGTTTGCATGAAAACATTTTGTAGGCATTTCAAGCTTTGGAGGCATTCAAGGTTCAACACAACGGCAAGTGCTTCAACCTCTCCCATTGCTATCGGGTCATCAAGGACGAGGAGAAGTTCAAGACGCAATATGCCGCCCTCAAGTCGCGAGGGGGAAGCAAGCCGTGGAGGAGGTTGGGGAGGGAGAGCCGGCACGACCGCGGGGGAAGACCAACTCCAAGAAGGAGGACAAGCGGGATGCGGCATCCAACGCCTTGATCGCAAGCGTGGAGGGTATGATGAACAAGAAGGACTCAAGGAAGGAGGAGCGCCGACGTTTCAAGGTAGAGCAAATGGACGCTTTCATGAAGATCCAAAGGAGGAGGCTTGAGATGGACGCGGAGAAGCAAGCCAAGATGTTCGAGCTCGAGGCGGAGAAGCAAGCCAAGATGTTAGAGATCGAGGCCGCCAACGCCAAGACCAAGGCCAAAGAAGTGGCTCTCGCGAGCATGATGACCAGGGTGAAGAGCATGAAGGTGGATCTCAACACCGTGTCGCCAAGGAATAGGCCGTGGTTCGAGAAGATGCAGGCCGACATGCTCAAGTTCGACGACGAGTGATCTATGACGGCGAGCGCCGTCTTTTTTATATGCCGTCAGGTGTGCTGGCATGACCACGGGGGCCGCGATGGCGTGGTCGAACTCAAATCTCACCTTTTTTTGTGTGTTGGCATGTGTGCCGGCCGGCTGACGAGTGCGCCGGCATGAACTATGGTGATTTCTGAAGCCGGCATTGTACGCCGGCGCTGGCATGGTGCCGGCATGATGAGACATGGTCGCTGGCATGATCGGCCGCGGGTCTTTTTTTTAAAGTTGATGCGGACATGAAATGAGTCGATGTGTTGGGCGCACTACTGACCCAAATGCAAAAATGGGTGGACGCCGGGCGGACGGCCGACCTAAATGGACAAAAACAGACAAATGCACCGTCCGTTTGGGTCGGCCCGTTGAGTTGTTCTAAATATATTATAATTAAGGTTTTCAAACATATCCCCTTATGATAAATTTGTTTTAAAGGGAGCGATGAGTAACTTTTTTACAGCTGACGATCATGTGCATGCATTGATTCCCTTTGGTGTTCCTCCTTTTGAAGCAAAGATTGCTTCGACAGATGTCTCTGGTGGGAGGCGCGCATTATTACATTGCGAATCTAGACTGCACGCACGCAAGCAAAAGATGAAATCAACTTTCACCAGCTTGAACCAAAGTTCCTGGATGCCAGAAAATGCAGGCTTTGACATGCTTGCAGAGAATTCGTATGCAACTTTTGTGAATTATTCTTGGTCCAGCAAACAATGGTGTCATTGCCCTGTCATTTCATGGAATAAACCTATCTGTGGCCACAGCTCGAGCCTGACAACTGAATGCCAAGCACAGACCGGGCCCGGAAACAGCAGTGTCAACTTCGCTGGTGCACGGACAAGATCACGGGCGAAATAATACACGTGTGCACCGCACGGCACACCATACCATCTAGACGCTCCGGAGGCACAAAGAGACTTAAAATATTTTTGCGGCGATAATATTTTATACCTAGGTTTCTTGTGTGATTCCTTTGCCCATCGTTCACGCCGGCCGGCTGAAACTAATTAAGTCCATGTGCTGGTACAGTCTCGTAAGCAACCAACTAACCACACATGGTTAGTCAAAATGTCAAACGGTGCTGGTAATTTACTACTGTATAGTACTTCCTCCGTTTTTTTAGTCTGCATATAAAATTTGGTCAAAGTGAAGCGATGCAAAGTTTGAGCAAAAATATATCAAAAGATATCAACATCTACAATACTAATCCTATATGCTATGAAAATTGATATCATGATGCATATAGTAATACTGATTTCATATTATGAATGTTGATATTTTGTTTTATAAAGTTAGTCAAAGTTTATGAAGTTTGACTTTGATTAAATCTTATACACGGACTAAAAAGAAACGGATGAAGTACTAGCACAGCGCAATGCGAGAACCCCACGGCACCAAAAGGTCAACTACAGCTAGCCTAAACAAGAAACTTTGCGTCTGACATACGATCGCCGCTTGTTATTTCGTTTCACCATCCTCTTTGGAGCTACCTGACCTGCGCACGGCGTACTACTTGACTCGACAGCAGGTACCGATGGTGATCGCCAACCGTCCAACCCGGCCATTAATTAAGTGTACTGTACTGGTCAACTTAGATCATCTTCAGACTTCCTGACGTAAAAGTTGGGGCCCTAAAAACTGTTTTAGGAATCTCAAAAAACTAAAACAAAATTTAAAACAAAACTGTTTTTCCATACAAGGAAGGTTTTGGCCAACAGAATTCTTTTGCCGTAACAGATGCATTGATGGAGAAGCAAGAGGACAGATCCACGGTGGCCGGGTGCCGATCTCGATTTTGACCTGTGGAGGTCGCCGGAGGCCGAGAAAAGGCGGCCAATGCAGGGCAGGGCTGGAGGGAAACGGGCGGAGCCAGTATTTGAGTATGAAGGGCAAGCCAGAAAGGTAAACAAATACCCAATGCAAAAAATAATCACATGATATTTGTTTTAGTTTAATTTGACTTCTATGATTGGTGGTTTTCTCGTCATAGCTGCTGAATTGCAATCGGGAATTAGCTAAACTTGACATAGGATTTCTTTTTGCAAATAGGAACTTGTACCAGATAATTTGTATCACAATCACGATATTTTAAGGACACGTGCAAGATCAAATCATAGTGCTACAAATGATTAGTTTGCAGCACTCTCCTAGCCCTACAATAGCTCAGTTTTCTAGCTCTTTCCTAGACCGCGTCGTGCGCCACTCCGGCGCCGGCTGCCGCCTCCCCCGTCAGCCACCGCTCCTGTTTCGGCGGCCAATCTTCGGCCCACGGGCCGTCCCACCCCCTCCTCCCATCGAGATGGCCAGTCACGTCCTCCTCTAGGGATCCAATGAGTCCAGCTCTCGGTCCACTCTGTCCTGGCCATCCCTCTGCTCCTTGGAGGCCTCGGTCGTCGGCTCCGCCCTCGGGCCCCTCTGTTCCGGCCCTCGGCGCCGGTGCTTGGCGGACGCAGCACAATAGGCGCGATCGGTGCGCCCATGCTTCCCCTCCTCGCCACGCTGCCTACTTCCTGCCTCCCTCCCCCCTCACGCATCTATGTGGATTGACGAAAAATCAATTGATTAAGTGCTGGTTGTTTTCTTTTCATCATTTGGGGCAATGGTTGGCGATTGCACACATTTCACTTTTGGACACATGGTTGAATCTGTGACAGACTTAATAGCACGATTTTGCATTAGCGGTTGTTTGTCCCTTCATATACTGAGATGTAGTACGACCTTCCATCCGCTGAGCACGATCGTATGAACCGGTTTTTTTAAAGAAACCTCATGCGAGAGCGGAAGGTTCCTGCATTTGATTAAGAAGAAAAGAGATGATCCAATTTATAAGGAAAACCGGACCCAAAAACCTAGCATTCTCGGTTAATTAGGGAAAATGAACGAAACCCCAAAAAGAAGAAAAGAAAAAAGGCATCGGAGCTTGGGGATAGGTACAAGGCAAATGCTGCATCAAGGGACATCGTCAGAGCCAGACAAGAGAGCGCCTAGGCCTAAATCAGTTAGGCGTGACTCAAGTGCAACCATACTTATCACCACTCCCTGAAGAGAAATCATCCCTATCGAGTGACTCTTCTGTCTAACCCTCAAAGCATCGTGTGCTAACATTATCGAGTGACTCTTGTGTCTCAATATGAACCAGAATACACTTCGGTGTCGCTGCCCAATAGAGAAAAGCAAGCAACCATCTCTATAGATTTTCGTATCTAAAGGAATATGTGTAGCCATGTTTAGGGCATCTTCAAGGCGGACCCTCAAACCAACCACATACATCCAAACCGTGCGTCATCCAACGCGGACCTGTATCGGTCCGCCGAGCGGTCCAGACGTACTTTTTTTGGCAAACCCGAGACAAGCGTGGGGGAGGGGGGCTTCGTGAGAGTCCTGACAGCAGACACGCAGGACTCCGACACCCCCGGACCACCAAAAAACCCTTCCCAAACCCCGCGCCATCCTCCCCATTTTTCCTCCTTCCTTTTTTCTCTCTTGCCTTCGCCGCCGCTCCACCACCCGGGCGCCAATTGTGGCAGACACCGAGAGGCTCTTAGTAATCTCCGAAGCAAGAGGGTGGCTAGGTTTACTTGGATCTCTTGATTGCATGCATTGAAAAAGAAAGAATTTCCCGAAGGCTTTACAAGGGCAATATCAGGGATATGTTAAGAAGCGCACCATCATTCTTGAAGCAGTTGCATCACATTATCTTTGGATTTGGCATGCTTTCTTTGCCACATCCCGGCTGTCGTGGATCTAGGACTGACAGTAGAATGGGGGGGGGGGGGTAGATATGAGGAGGCAAGATCCTAGCTATGGAGTAGTTATACACACGAGTTTTACGAGTTCAGGCCCTTCTTGGAGGAAGTAACAGCCCTACATCTCGGTGCCCTGAGGCGGTCGACTGGATTATATCTGTGTGTGTGTTTACCAAAGTGCGAACCCTTGTCCCAGAGGAGGGAGATGGCTTATATAGAGTGCGCCAGGAACCCAGCTCCCCTCCGTTACACAGAGTTCAATGCTCATAAAGGAAAGGCGTTACTGGTAACGTCTATAGTAAATGTCATAAATGCTCATAATGCCATGGTTTAAGTCATAACCGTTGCAGAGTGGAGGGTTCCTCATCTTCTGGTGGTCGAGTGTCTTCAAGGTGGTCGAGTGAGCGCATCTCCACAGTCGAGTGGATGATGATGTCTCTTCGACTGCTTCTGATTCTTTGTAAAGATGTCCTTGGGGAGGGTATGCTGGACAGGTCCATGACCCTACCCTAGGTACATAGCTTCATCATTAGCCCCCGAATGGAACAGGGTTTGAGTGAGGAAGGGTTTGAGAACACTTCCGACCCACTCTTTGTGCTATGAACATGCCTTGTCCTGAAACAATGAGTTGAGGAGATGACGTCAACTCCTTTCTCGATCGCCTTGGTCCATTCTCAGTCTGACAGGTTGTTCCGTTCTCCGCGGATCTCGCGGGATTTGAATTTTGGGAAGCGCGCCAGACGGGAGGAAACGAGGTTATCGGGACGGATTAGGTAAGTCTCCTCGATCCCCGCGCCACCTTTTTCGCCACATACTGCGCGCGCGACTGTTGCGGGATTTGTTTAGATCGCTTGGGTCCACTAGTCAGCCACTCGGTGGAAGGCCTTATAAAAGGTCTCGGGCCAGGCCTCTGCTCCGCACGCCCCCATTCTCTCTTCTCTTTCTCCCGATCTCTCCGCCACTCTCGCTTCCGCCTCGTCGCCGGACCTCCGCTCGAGCTCGATCCGCCACCATGGGGAAGGATAAGACGGTGGCGCTGGAACGCGCGAAGAAGGCGACCGCGAAGGCGAAGGGCAAGTGGACCAGCCGGGACGGATCCTCGTCGAGGTCCGGCCTGCCGGCGGGCTGGATCCAGGGCGACTGGATCCGCTCGGCAATCACGCAGGACGACTTCGACGACCTGGTGGAGGGGGGATTGATCCCCCACAAGTTGGCTCGGCTCCCGGGGGACGAAACCGAGCCGCAGCCTAGAGAGGGTGAGTGTGTCCTCCTAGCAACCCACGTAGATCGTGGATTCTCACTGCCTCCCCACCCTTTCTTCTGGGTTTTTTTGAACTTCTTTGGGGCTCAGCTCCACCATTTCACTCCAAACACCATAGTCTATCTGGCCGCTTTTGTGTCCATGTGCGAAAACTTCTTGGGCTGTCGACCGCATTAGGGGCTTTTCAAACACATCTTCACTTGCCGTTCCCAGTCGGTCAAAAAGGCCAAGTTGTGTGACGAGAGGACGCGGGTGATCCATATGTGCGGTGGTCTGGGGATCCAGATGAGGAGCAAGAGTACTTTCCCAGCGATGATCCTTCCTGACTCGGTCTGGGGCTGGCAGTCGACTTGGTTTTACTGCAAGGATCAGCCAACCCCTAGCCAGTCGACTGGACTTCCTCCTTTTTCCTTGGCTCGAGTGGAGAAGTCTGCTCCCCTGAAGGTAGTTTCAGAAGAGAAGGCGCAGGTCAAGGAGCTGGTTGAACGGGTCGTCCAGCTTGTCCGCGACGGAGTGGCCGGGATGGACCTGCTGGAGGTCTTTCTTGGTCGACGCATCCAACCTCTTCAGCCGCGCGATCATCCGATGTGGATGTACTCTGGGCTCGAGCATACCACTCGGATCCACCCGGAGGAGGTTAGCGAGGATATCTTGGAGAACTGGTTGAGGGGAATCACTGGCAACAAAGACAACCCTCGGGGATCCAGGAGGGTGATTCCATTCGACAACTCGCGCCAGCCGGAGCAGGTATATTTCTGTTTTATCAAGTATCTTTTCGATTCACCACATGATGTCCCGTTTGTGGTCGAGTGAATGTCTTTTGATTGTTATCCTTTCAGGACCTCATTGAAATGTACTCGATGCCCAACGGAGTGCAGGACCCCGGCGCTGAAGAAGAAGGGAGCGGGGGCGAGAGCGGTGTGGAGCATTCGGAAGCCGAGGAGGACGAGGAGAGCGATGAATCGACCGATGAAGAAGAAGTCGACTCGCCTCCTCGCAGGGAGAGGAGGTCCAAGCACACTCATGACCCGACACGCGCTCCGGACTTGGTGGCTGCGCCGATCGGGCAATCCTCGAAGCGCCCCAGGACGTCTTCCCCGACGCCGACTGAGAAGCCTCCAAAGCAATCCAAGGTCGCGCCGCTTCCAGCGCCGAAAGTGCCGAGAGCCATCTCTTCCAAACCGCCCAAAGCTTTGCCTCGGATCAAAGTGACCGTTCCTACTATCTCCGGGTAACCATCTGACTTGTCCTTTATGTGGATTCGATTAACTGGGTGTAACCGATTGAATGCGGGCCTTTGCAGTGCTGTTACGTCAGGGACCTCTTCATACCAGTACCGGGACGAGGAAATGGAGGATGCGGTAACCTCTAACCCAGGTATGAACTCTTGCGATTTCGATTCTTGATCCTTTTAGGGTCGAGTGGTTCACTTGGGGTCGAATGTTCTGTCTTGCAGCTCCACCCAACATCATTGACCATCCGAACGACGACGAAGATGTGGCTCCTAAGCCTAGGAAGAGCAAGAAGGTAACAACTGGCAGGGTGGCTCGGCAAGAACCAACTGCAACTACTCCCATCTGTCAAGCTGAAGACGCGGGCAGGTCCACTGTGATGTTCGCTGCACCCTTGCCGAGTGGGCATCCCACGCGGTCGACCGCACCTGTGGTTCCTTCAACTATCCAACTCCACACCACGGAGCCTCAAGCAGCCGCACCTGGGTCGTCTGCACATTTTTTCACCAGCTACCCTGTCCCAGACAACCAGTCGGAAGCGGCTGCGGAAGCCATCCGACAAGCTGATATGATGATGGAGCGGGTGAAGATAGTGCACGAGAGCAGTCAGGCTGCCTACGACGCTAGTGCCGCCCTTCAGGCCAACGTCCAGGTGAGTAGAATTTCCAACTGTTTTTGTTCTTGAAAAATCTTCTTCTGCACAATCTCCTGTTGTTCGCGTTGAATTAGAGCACCCACTGGGTGTTGCTGTCGTTTTTGGTAGTTTCGCTCTTCCACTCGGTCTGGTCGAGTGGGATCAGAACCGGTGGGGGCACGCCAAGTGCACCCACTGGGTGTAGTCCCCGAGACCGCGGTCGACTGCTGGCAGTCGACTGTGGTCTGAGTTCTTCTTTCTTGACGGCGCAATTGTTCTTTCTCTCTCTTTTTTACTCCTTGCACTCGACTCCGGCGGGCCGGTCGAGTCGGATCAGAACCGGTGGGGGCACGCCAAGTGCACCCACTGGGTGTAGTCCCCGAGACCGCGGTCGACTGCTGGTAGTCGACTGGGGTCTGAACAGCTTGTCCACTTCTTTAGGTTTTATTCACTCGAAAATGAACCGTCTTTGAACCTATCGATTGATCTGTCTCTTGCCTCCTGCAGAAGTCTTGTACTCTTATCTCCAAGTTTGCCGAACTCGAAGAGAAGCAGAGGCAACTCAACTTAGACTTGGAATTGGCTCAGCAAAATCTGGAAAAAGCTCAAGACGAGGCCGCTGGTATGGAACGTAACTGATTGCCGACTGAACTTCAATATATCTCTTTGATCTCTTTTTTTGATTCGATTATTTCTTTCGCAGAGAAAATGAAGTTGGCTCTGGACAAGAAGGACTCGGACCTCACCGCCGTGCAAAAAGCAACCCAAGACAAAACCGTTCTCGCAGACAAGAAGCTTGCTTCAGTCGGAACGCTTGAAGGAGAGGTGACTAGACTGACATCTTGTCTTAATGAAGCTAACCGCGAAGTGACCAGCCTGAAGAAGGATAAGGTCGTCCTGAATGAAAAGTTGGAGTCTGCGACCCGCAAGAGGAACGACACAGAAGCTTATCTGAGGACCCTCGCCAAGAAGCTTTATCTCGCGCTGGGAGGTATTTCTTTTAATCTGACTGTGTTGATGCTTGCCATCGGATTTTGCTCGGTTGATTGAACTGACTTTTGGCTGCAAAACTTTGTCAAGACTTTGACGAAGAAACTGGAAGGGTCGAGACGGTTCTGGACCCTATCGCTTCCCCGGTCTGCGACGAAACTGCAATGAACGTGCTCCGACTGGAGTCCCGTATCGCGAGCACCACAAGCTACCTCGCACGCCTGAAGGAGGTTGCCTCTCGAATCGACTCAACGCTTTGGCCGGAGGCGACACTTCAGAATGATCTGGAATCTCTGATGACTCGACTGAACGAGATCCCTGACTGAGTGCAAGAATGGAAGAAATCCTCCGCCCGGTGTGGTGCTGACGTGGCGCTGTCCCTGGTGCGAGTCGATAGCAAGGAGGCTCGTGAAGACAAGCTGGCTGCGATCAAAGTCGCTAACACCAAAAAGTACGACTTCCAGTCCTTCATGAAGACTTTCATTGCTGCCGCCACTCGGATCGCTGATGGGATCGATCTGGACTCATTCGTGGAGCCTGCCAGCCCTCCTCCGGCCGAGTGAACAATCTTATGAAACTTGGATACACTTTAAATTTGCCTCGGAATGCCGAGTGGTTTCTGTAACTATTAAACTCCTTCGAGCTTGGTGCCCGAGTACTTTTGATTCGCTGCTTGGAACCTTTTAGTATTTATCTGAATTTGGTTTATCTCCGAATGTGCTTGTGTTTGCCTTCGGATGGACTTTGCTTACTGCACCTCTTTATCCTTGCGGATAGGGATGGAGCGGACGTTGTATTTGTGCTGCAGCTCCGAAGGAGAAGGTGGCAGTCGACCTGCACCTCGTCGTCCTTGCGGATAAGGATGGGGCAGACGTTGTATTTGTGCCGCAGCTCCGAAGGAGAAGGTTGCAGTCGACCTGCACCTCGTCGTCCTTGCGGATAGGGATGGAGCGGACGTTGTATTTGTGCCGTAGCTCCGAAGGAGAAGGTTGCAGTCGACCTGCACCTCGTCATCCTTGCGGATAGGGATGGGTCTCAAACTTAGGCGAGTACTGGACTGCAGCTAAGCCCCCGAGTGGGAGGATTGCTCTCCACTCGGTAGGATTTTTCCAAACTTAGGCGAGTGCTGGACTGCCGTTAAGCCTCTTAGTGAGAGAACTTAGGCGAGTGCTCGACTGCAGCTAAGCCCCCGAGTGGGAGGACTTCTCTCCACTCGGTAGGGTTTTTTCAAACTTAGACGAGTGCTGGACTGCCGTTAAGTCTCTTAGTGAGAAAACTTAGGCAAGTGTTCGACTGCAGCTAAGCCCCCGAGTGGGAGGATTGCTCTCCACTCGGTAGGATTTTTTCAAACTTAGGCGAGTGCTGGAATGCCGTTAAGTCTCTTAGTGAGAGAACTTAGGCAAGTGCTCAACTGTAGCTAAGCCCCCGAGTGGGAGGATTGCTCTCCACTCGGTTAGGATTTTTTCAAACTTAGGCGAGTGCTGGACTGCCGTTAAGTCTCTTAGTGAGAGAACTTAGGCAAGTGCTCAACTGCAGCTAAGCCCCCGAGTGGGAGGATTGCTCTCCACTCGGTAGGATTTTTTCAAACTTAGGCGAGTGCTGGACTGCCGTTGAGTCTCTTAGTGAGAGAAGTTAGGCAAGTGCTCGACTGCAGCTAAGCCCCCGAGTGGGAGGATTGCTCTCCACTCGGTAGGATTTTTTCAAACTTAGGCGAGTGCTGGACTGTCGTTAAGCTTCTTAGTGAGAAAACTTAGGTGAGTGCTCGACTGCAGCTAAGCCCCCGAGTGGGAGGAGTGCTCTCCACTCGGTAGGATTTTTTCAAACTTAGGCGAGTGCTGCACTGCCGTTAAGCCTCTTAGTGAGAGAACTTAGGCGAGTGCTCGACTACAGCTAAGCCCCCGAGTGGGAGGACTGCTCTCCACTCGGTAGGATTTTTCCAAACTTAGGCGAGTGCTGGACTGCCGTTAAGCCTCTTAGTGAGAGAACTTAGGCGAGTGCTCAACTACAGCTAAGCCCCCGAGTGGGAGGACTGCTCTCCACTCGGCAGGATTTTTTCAAACTTAGGTGAGTGCTGGACTGCCGTTAAGCCTCTTAGTGAGAGAACTTAGGCGAGTGCTCGACTACAGCTAAGCCCCCGAGTGGGAGGATTGCTCTCCACTCGGTAGGATTTTTTCGAACTTAGGCGGAATGGATTCGCGACTAAGCCCACCCACTGGGGGATTTCAGGAGTAAATAAGAACAACACAATCGAATGAGAGAACCGTAAGCTCTTGTCTTTGGTAAATGAATTACAAAAGGTGTTGCTTATTACATTTTATTCAAACGAGTGTTTAAGTATAAAAGGGGCGAAGCAGCTCCGCGTTCCAAGCCCGTGGCTCGTCTTTCTGATACTTGATACTGTAAAGATGGTATGCTCCATTGTGGAGAACTTTGGTGACGATGAAGGGGCCTTCCCAAGTTGGAGCGAGCTTGTGTGGTTTCTGCTGATCCACTCGAAGAACCAAGTCTCCTTCTTGAAAGGCCCGACCCCTCACATTCCTGGCGTGGAATCGACGCAAATCTTGCTGATAAATGGTCGAGCGGATCAAGGCCATCTCTCTGTCCTCCTCTAAAATATCGACTGAATCCTGCCGGGCCTGCTCTGCTCCTGCTTCAGAGAAGAGTTCAACTCGGGGCGTGTTGTGGAGCAAGTCACTTGGCAGAACAGCTTCGGCTCCATAGACTAAGAAGAAAGGAGTTCTTCCAGTCGACCGATTAGGAGTTGTCCTTAAACCCCACAGAACTGACGGAAGTTCATCAACCCAAGCACCTGCTGCGTGTTTGAGATCACGCATCAGTCGGGGCTTCAGTCCTTTGAGAATTAGGCCATTGGCTCTTTCTGCTTGTCCGTTCGACTACGGGTGAGCAACAAAAGCATAGTCGACTCGAGTGCCCTGAGAGGCGCAGAAAATTCTGAACTCATCGGAATCGAAGTTTGATCCGTTGTCTGTGATGATGCTGTGTGGGACTCCATATCTGAATGTCAATTCTCTGATAAAACTGACAGCGGTGCTAGCGTCAAGGTTCTTGATAGGTTTGGCTTCGATCCATTTGGTAAACTTGTCGACTGCAACGAGTACGTGAGTGAAGCCGCTTTTGCCGGTCCTCAGCGGTCCAACCATATCCAGTCCCCAAACAGCGAAGGGCCAGACGAGGGGAATGGTCTTCAGGGCTGACGCTGGCTTGTAAGACATATCGGAGTAAAATTGACAGCCTTCACATCTGTCGACTATATCTTTCGCCATCTCATTTGCTCGTGGCCAATAGAATCCAGCTCGGTATGCTTTAGCCACGATGGCCCGAGAGGACGCATGGTGGCTACAAGTCTCTGAGTGGATGTCATTGAGGATCATTCGACCTTCTTCTGGTGTTATGCACTTCTGACCGACTCCAGTCACACTTTCTCTGAACAGCTGCCCTCTTATCACAGTAAAAGCTTTAGATCGGCGGATGATCTGTCGAGCTTCTTCTTCATCCTCTGGGAGCTCTTTCCTGAGGATGTACGCAACGTAGGGCACCGTCCAATCGGGAGTAATGGACAGAACCTCCATGATTAGGTCGACCACAGCTGGGACCTTGACTTCAGTCGGATCCGTGGCGCTCTTGGGTTGTGGGGGATCTTCAGTGAAAGGGTCTTCCTGAACTGTCGGCATGTGAATATGCTCCAAGAACACATTGCTGGGAATGGCTTCTCTCTTGGAACCTATCTTTGCCAATTCATCGGCTGCTTGATTTTTCAATCGGGGGATGTGGTGGAGTTCTAACCCCTCGAACTTCTTCTCAAGCTTTCTCACCGCGTTGCAGTAACCAGTCATGGCCGGGCTTCTGACGTCCCACTCCTTCATCACTTGATTAACTACCAAATCTGAGTCGCCATAGACCATGAGGCGACGGACGCCGAGTGAGATGGCCATGCGCAACCCATACAGGAGTGCTTTGTATTCTGCTTCATTGTTGGAGGTATCAAAGTGAATCTGGAGGACATATCTGAGCTTGTCTCCTCGGGGGGATACCAGAACTACTCCAGCACCAGAACCGTTTAACATCTTGGATTCGTCAAAGAACATGGTCCAGTGCTCAGAGTGAACTTGAGTCGGCAGTTTCTGTTCGATCCACTCGGCGAGGAAATCTGCTATTGCTTGGGACTTGATAGCTTTCTTTGCCTCAAACTTGATATCCAAGGGAAGGAGTTCAATTGCCCATTTTGCCACTCGACCAGTTGCATCCCTGTTGTGCAGAATCTCTGACAATGGAGCGTCGCTGACGATTGTAACAGAGTGATATGAGAAGTAGTGTGCAACCTCCTTCGTGGTCATGTAAATTCCATAGACAAGCTTCTGATAGTGAGGATATCTCTGCTTTGACGGGGTCAGGACTTCAGAAATATAATAAACTGGGTGTTGAACTTTGTATGCTTTTCCTTCTTTTTCCTGCTCGACCGTAAGTACTGTACCGACGACTTGTCCAGTGGCTGCTATATAAAGCAAAAGAGGCTCTTTGCTGATTGGAGCAGCAACCACCGGCTGGGTGGAAAGTAGGGCTTTTAGCTCTGCAAATGCTGTATCGGCTTCTGGAGTCCACTCGAACGTATCTGATTTCTTCATCAGTCGGTAAAGAGGCAACGACTTTTCACCGAGGCAAGAAATGAATCGACTTAGGGCGGCCAAGCAACCAGTAAGCTTCTGGACATCATGCACACGTACAGGGCGTTTCATTCGGAATATAGCGCCTATTTTCTCTGGGTTAGCATCGATTCCTCGTTCGGAAACAAGAAAACCGAGCAACTTTCCGCCTGGAACTCCAAACGTGCACTTTGATGGATTGAGCTTGATATCATACCTTCTGAGGTTGGCAAAGGTTTCAGCGAGGTCGGTCAGCAGGTTGGAACCTTTACGTGACTTGACCACAATGTCATCCATGTATGCTTCCACATTCCGACTGATCTGAGTGAGCAGGCACTTCTGAATCATTCGCATAAATGTGGCTCCAGCGTTCTTCAAGCCGAATGGCATTGTGACACAACAGAAGCACCCGAACGGGGTGATAAAGGCTGTATTTATTTCGTCGGGTCCGTACAGACGGATCTGGTGGTACCCGGAGTAGGCATCCAAAAAGGACAAACGCTCGCACCCAGCAGTCGAGTCGACTATCTGATCGATGCGAGGGAGAGGGAAGTGATCTTTTGGGCAGGCCCGATTGATATGCTTGAAATCGATGCACATGCGGAGTGAGTCATCTTTCTTTGGGACCATGATAACATTGGCTATCCACTCGGAGTGGTAAATCTCTCGGATAAACTCAGCTGCCAAAAGCCAAGCCACCTCTTTGCCGATTGCTTTTCTTTTCTGGATGGCGGACCGTCGAAGATGCTCTTTGACTGGTTTCACTTTCGGGTCGACTCGCAAATGATGCTCAGCCAGTCCCCTGGGAACACCTGGCATGTCAGAAGGCTTCCATGCAAAGATGTCCCAGTTCTCACGGAGGAACTGGATGAGCGCTTCTTCCTATTTGGAGTCGAGTGTGGTCGAAATGTGGGTCCGAGCTGCATTGGGGTCCGTCGGGTGGATATGAACAGACTTCGTCTCGCCAGACGACTGGAATGCTGAATTCGTGGCTGGCTTCTTGGCTCGCAACAGTGCACTCGGGTCTGCATTTTTATGGTATTCTTGCAATTCTGCCACGGCCATCTGGGCATCGGCGATCTTTGAGCCCTTCTGGAAACACTCTTCCGCCTTTTTCCGATTACCAGAGATAGTGATCACTCCTCTGGGACCAGGCATCTTCAGTTTGAGGTACACGTAACAAGGTCGAGCCATGAATCGTGCATAAGCCGGCCTGCCCAGAATTGCATGATATGCACTCTGAAAATCCACAACTTCAAACGTAAACTTTTCTTTGCGGTAATTTTTGGCATCACCGAAAACCACGTCGAGTGCAATCTGACCGAGGGACGCAGCCTTCTTGCCTGGGATGACCCCATGGAAACTCATATGGCTTTCACTGAGTCTGGACATCGGAATGCCCATTCCTTTCAACGTTTCTGCATACAGAATGTTCAGGCCACTGCCACCGTCCATCAGGACCTTTGTGAGTCGAGTGCCTTCGACCACCGGGTCGACCACCAGCGCTTGCCTCACAGGGGTGGCGATGTGCGCTGGGTGATCAGACTGGTCGAATGTAATGGCAGTCTACGACCATTTCAAGTAACTGGGTGTCGCCGGAGCGACCATGTTCACTTCTCTGTTGATGACTTTCAATCGACTCTTGTTTTCAACATCAGCAAAAATTATCAGAGTGGAATTCACGTGAGGATAACCATCACCATCTTCCCCTTCACTCTCAGCCTTGTCTGCCTCCTTCTCCTTTTCCTTGGTCTGTTTCTCTCGGAACTGCTGGATCAGGAGCCGACAATGTCGAGTGGTATGCTTCGGGTAAATGAAATTACCTTCTTCGTCTTTTTTAGAGTGGATATGGCACGGCAGATCCAACACGTCATTTCCATCCTGATCTTTTACTTTCTTGGGGTTCCACGGCCCTTTGGGCTTCCCCTTGAACTTTCCTTGAACCATAGCCAAGGCCTCACCCGGAGCAGCTGGTTACGCCTTGCGTTTTTGTTTACGACTGGAGTTTCCTCCTCTGGCTTCGTGGGCGACTGCTTTGTGCTTGCCGCTCCGCAGTCATTCCTCCTCTTCACCATTGGCATACTTGGTGGCGTTTTCCATCATCCGAGTCAGAGTCATGTTTCCTGTCCGACCGAATTTCAGGTTCAACTCCCGGTACCTGACGCCTTCCTTGAAAGCACAAATTGCCTGATGATCAGACACATCTTCCATCGTGTGGTGCAGGGTGATCCACCTCTGGATATAATCTCTCAAAGTTTCATTCGGTTTCTGGACGCAACACTGTAATTCTGTCAAACCCGCTGGCCGCTTGCAAGTACCCTCAAACGTTTTGACAAATACTCGGGCGAGATCTTCCCAAGTATAGATGCTGTCAGGTGCCAACTGATTCAGCCACGCCCTAGCCGAGCCCTCCAACATCAGAGGAAGGTGTTTCATGGCCACCTCATCATTGCCGCCACCAATCTGGATAGCCACTCGGTAGTCTTCGAGCCCGATGTCAGGCTTGGACTCTTCGGTGAACTTACTGACTCCAGTCGCCAACCTGAAGTTGGGGGGAATCACTACAGCTCTGATAGCTCTGCTGAAGCATTCTGGGCCAGAGACATGCACCCTATAGCTGGTTTGCGGGCCTCTGTCATGGCCATCTCGGTGAGCTCTGTTTCTGTCGACCAAGCCTTGCATGAGAATAGATCTCGCATCAAAGCCTGGCTCCTTGCGGTCGACTGGAATACCTCTTCTGATGCTGTTAGGGCGCTTGTCTTCATGTGGCCGCGGCACGTATGACCCACTCCTTGGAGGAGGCGTGGGCACTCGACGGCGACCATCGCGATCGGCTCGACGATCATACTGCTCCTGGTTTCTGTACTGATCACGCCGCTCTCCACGTCCCTCATGCCTCGGGGGCGATCTCGGGCTATCGGCCGGCTGGACCGTATCTGCGACCACATATGTGCTATGGATCCTATCCCGCGACTGAGACATAGCCGTATTCTGCTCTCCTGCTGCCCGGAGCAAGGCCCTGATCCACGTCAGACCTCGGCCAGCTTCTGACTGGGAAGGTTGAATCGACTCTGCTATCCGGGCAGCAGCTGCTAGGTTTTGGATCAGTGTCCGGTATACCTGAGCCGGAGGTGGAAAAAGTTGGCGTCGCCTGGACTCAGGAGCACATTGACGAGCGCGATCGTCAAGTGCGCGCTGTAGGTTCTCCAGCCGAGTGCGCTCAGCCAGATTGGCCAAGCGAGCCTGTTCCAAGGCCTGGGCCTCGGGCACTTCTCCAATTATAGGAGTATGCAGGGCATACACGTTTCGGCAACGAAGTTCTTCTCTCTACTACGAGGAGAGAGGCTCGGGGCGGTACTCCTCGTGAACGCGCGACGGATCGCCGTTCCCGTCACCTCCGTCTTCACGATCGAAGCCAGGAGGACCGCGTGGTCCATTGACCATCAGGACTTCCGCTGCCGAGTCATTGCTGCCGCACTCGGATGCAGTCTCTACGGAGCTAGTCGACAGATCGAACATGCCGTAGAGAGACTCGTCGGGCTCGAGTGCCGCGACTTGAGGGGTGGACGACTGGCGGGCCACCGCATGCTTCACCCACTGTTGAATCCTCGACCGGCCGGTGCGCTTGCTCCAGCGGGTCGCAGGGAGGGGGAAAGCCGTTGGAGTCGACTGGTACTGGGTCGACGGTTGCCGCAGGAGGACGCCGCGGACGCACGCGTGAAAGTGCGTCGCCCCGCGGGCGGGGAGTGCGTCGACGTCGAGTGGTGCCTCCTGAAGCCAAGCGGAGTCGTCGGCGACAAACATGAGGGCGCCGAGACGGATCTCGCGGCCCTCAGCCAAACCTCCGCCTGGAACCATGATGATGGGGATCGGAAAAATTGCAATTTCTCCAATAAGTCGCTAAGACACCTTCCCCAAGGTGGGCGCGAACTGTCGTGGATCTAGGACTGACAGTAGAATGGGGGGTAGATATGAGGAGGCAATATCCTAGCTATGGAGTAGTTGTACACACGAGTTTTACGAGTTCAGGCCCTTCTCGGAGGAAGTAACAGCCCTATGTCTCGGTGCCCTGAGGTGGTCGACTGGATTATATGTGTGTGTGTTTACCAAAGTGCGAACCCTTGTCCCAGAGGAGGGAGGTGGCTTATATAGAGTGCGCCAGGACCCCAGCTCCCCTCCGTTACACAGAGTTCAATGCTCATAAAGGAAAGGCGTTACTGGTAACGTCTACAGTAAATGTCATAAATGCTCATAATGCTATGGTTTAAGTCCTAACCGTTGCAGAGTGGAGGGTTCCTCATCTTCTGGTGGTCGAGTGTCTTCAAGGTGGTCGAGTGAGCGCATCTCCACGGTCGAGTGGATGATGATTTCTCTTTGACTGCTTCTGATTCTTTGTAAAGATGTCCTTGGGGAGGGTATGCTGGACAGGTCCATGACCCTACCCTAGGTACATAGCTTCATCACCGGCCTCACAATGACATTAACGTGCTGCAATGATCACCGTTGTTTGTGAGGCTTACTGAAGGAAAAGCTCCTCCTTGCCACTATACTTTCAATGGACATGAGTACAACAGGGCTACTATCTGGATGACGGTATCTATGCCCTACGGTCTACCTTTGTAGCACTATCTCTAACCCGGTTTGCTAGAAAAAGTCTCACTTTGCCCAAAGACAAGAAGCAGATAGAAAGGATGTCGAGAGGGCATTTGGAGTTTTACAGGCCCGTTTCACGGTTGATCGTGGACCTGCTAAACAATGGGATAAGGAGACCTTATGGAAGATGATGACATGTTATGTGATCATGCACAACATAATCGTCGAGGATGAGGGTGAGGATGCTGCCACAGCTCTAGAATTTGAAAACATGAGTGATCCTATTGAACTTCCAGACCAGAATCCGGACACATTTGAAGAGTTTATTCAAATGCATTATAAAATTTGGCATCAAACAACTCACGAGCAGCGGACGGAAGATCTGATTGAGTATCTGTGGGCGGTTAAAGGGGACAACAATGTTGGAATGTAATATTTGAACTGTTTAAAATTTGAACTAATGCTGCATGCGGCTATTTGAACATGTCTACTCCATGTATGTGGCTATTTGAACATGTGTACTTTATGTATGCGGCTATTTGAATGTGTGTAGTTTATGTATGCGGTTATTTAAACACGTGTACTTTCAAAAAATTAAGAAGACCGGATGTACGCGGGCAGTGTTGGATGGCTGCCTCCCGCATCCGTGTCCGTGGACTGGCTCCGCTGTCCGCGAACGGATGCGGGAGGAAATTTGCGGGTCAGCTACACTTAATCGGCTAAGCGCTAGTCCAAGCACAAGCAGCCATGTCCATAGCTTTTTTTTTATGGTAATACGTGTCTTATTCATATCATAAAAAACAATAAAAAATGTTGTGTCTGTAGCTAGTTTAAATTAGTATTAGTTTTTTTTTGCGCAGAAAAATTAGTATTAGTTCCTTGCTGCGTATTTTTGTCGCGGTGCTTTGGGACACGATAATTTTCAGCTTTACAACGGATCTATACTTAGAGACTAAGCCAGCAATCAGAGATCGTTCGCTCCTCGTGACTGCATGCCTACGCGATGCAGTCATCTATCAGTACCGGTGGCCGTGGGTCGGACGGCAACACACCACCCAGGACCAGGGGACGTCCAAATCGCACGGGAGTTTAAACGACGACATGATTCTGGTTGGCCGGCGGTCAGTGGGCACATCGCCGGCGACGTGTCCGTCTTCTTCTCTCTTCAAATCTCGCCTAGCATGAGCACGAGCATGACCGCCACGTCCCAACTGATACAGGTTCGCTCTGCTGAATGGACGGACAGAACAGCGTCTCATGGCGGTGCGCCGAAATCCGTCGTTCTCCGTGGGCCCGACTCCCATGCAAGCACAAAGCGGACCCCACACCTGACACCCCACGACGCAAAGCCATGAAACACCGGGGGCCACCTGACCTGATCATCGGCTTTGTGGGCCCAAACAGTGCGGCGGTGAGGGGGCGCAACGCATGTGGATATTCTGGGTAGCCCCCGTGTGTGGACCGCCGCACCTTGATCTTTCTTTAGCTTTTGTTTTATTGCTAAACAATGGCAGCATTAGATCCCCTATGCACAATCATTTGCTTTGACGCCACGTTCAAATGTGGGGCCGTGTTTAGATTGTTGGAGAAGAACATACCACACTTCGATTTAGTTTCAAATTTCGTCGCGTGTTTTCATGTCTATTGAGAGTACTTGTTGGTAGGTTTTGACTTCTCAAACATATTGGTAGATGCCAATAGTATATCTGATTAAACAAAGGCAAATGATTACTACATAATAGCACGACTTAAAGGCATTATATGATACTTCCACGGTAAACAAATATAAGACGTTTTAGATATTTTGTACGGATTACTTACTGACTGGAATGGATGAACAAATATACTAAAATGCGTCTATATACAACCAAATCAAAAAAGAGTTAGAACATCTTATATTTGTTTACCAAGGGGGTACATATAAACTGGGGAGGTTTGTTGGCCACAACCCCTTTTTTTCATAGTCTTTGCTAATTCTACGTTGACCATGATTTTTCACAAGTCGTAATCGATCCAGAAAAATGGCAACCTAGTATAGTAAAATGCGCCGTCAAATGCCATCTATCTAGAAATGGAAAACCGCAAGTGAGTGAAAAAAAGTGCATGTTGTATTTTGCACCGAACTAAAGTTGCACTTTCATGAATCGATCACGACATTAGACTATCACAATTGACATAGACAGATATGGACTCTTTTGTTTCTGGTCGATGTTAATCATGGTGACATGTACTCGTTACTATTACTATGGTTTGGTTTCAATGAAATTGGACCCGGGGGAACCGCTATGCCACTCATCTTAGAAAGGAAATAACAAAGTGCCACAATATAACCAAAAGAAGAAGATGGGTGTAGTTTGTTGTCAAAACTATCCATTTTTATAGAGAAGTCCCTTGTGAAGTAAGATGATATCACTAGTATGTCGGTTCATATATATAACTTCCATTTTGGTTTTTGTTTGTTCAACAAACCTTACTTGTAATTCTTTTTTTTTTTTTAAAGGGTATGATGAATAACCTTTTCTAGATAATCATTTTGGTTTCGAATTACTTGTCGCAGGTATGGATGTATCTAGATGTACTTTAGTTCTAGATACATCCATTCTGCGACGAGTAATTTGAAACGGAGGGAGTACTTGCCATCGCCAAGGCATTTCGTGCAGCTTATATGGATAAGGGTCATTTACTTATCACAAAGTACTATGAGAAGATGCAAATTGTCATTTTACCAGAGAACGGTAGAGGACACCCTGATAGAAGTTTTGATAAAAAAAAACTTGTGTCAGACAAGTAGGAGTTTTGTCAACAGAAGTGGTGCTAGCGGAGGTTCATTCTAATGTCTGCAATGATAATGTTCTTGTCTTTGTTCCGCAGAGTCCCTAGGGCAGGTGGTATATGTGGTTGATGATGTTGATGTGGCTGGAATGTTAGCGCCTGCTCATGGGAGCCACTAGATTCACGACAACAACACCAAATTCACAATTTTCTTTGCCAAATGGGCGGCAGTTGGCGATAATCCTAGACCCAGCAAGATAGTTTTCTGACTCGGGGGTGGGGGGGATAAAAGCAAAAAGGGTGTCGCAAAAGTGGAGCTGGGTTGTCTTGGGGGGGGGGGGGGCTTATGCGTTGTTGCAGTCCATGTCAAGGGTGTTTGTCGATGTGTTTTTCTTGTGGTGTTGCTTCATAGAGTAGTCTGCATGTCATGTAAGGCTTTTGCTTATTTTTCTCTCGTAAACAAGTGTGTAACAATTTTTCTCTCAATGTTTCGCCAATATTTGGATAATTCTCTTATGCTTAATTGCCGGAATTTAGTCTATTTTGGGCAGCCCAATAACTACTTCAGAAATTCTTAATAAATCCTAGAGGCCCACTTAGCCCATTTGTGCAAGGCAAGAGATACTACTAAAGTTTAGCCCCACATTGCTAGTTCAGTGGAAGTTGGACCTCCTTAAAAGGGAGGTTCTTTCCCCACTTGTACGAGCATGAGAACAAGAGGGATATCCACGCACGCTCCTCCTCCGCCGCCCGCCTCGCCACGCCACGCCTCGTCACGCCGCGCCGCGCCATGGGAATGAGCCGAGCCGATATCTAAATTTTTGCCACGCACTACGGGTATACGAAAGGTCACTCGGGAGCTGGAAACTTTTTGCTGTAGTGGATATCGAATACGAACGCTGCACCCTTCAGCTGCTGTCTGTTCGTTTCATCTCCCGCGTTCCCTTCAGCTCCCGGCGCAGCCTCTCGCCTCCTTCTCTTGCGCCTATAAAAGGGAGGTCGCTCCTCTCAGAGAGACGCACCAGAATCTCTTCCTCCTCTCGCCACAAGTTCCTGAGTACTGCGCTGCTGCTACGTTCTTCCCCATCCCGTCTTGCAGCATGCACCGCAGGTCGGGACAGTAGGCCTCCGAAACCACACCTTTTGAGTCCTAGACGGGAGAGGGGTGATAAGGTTTTTGGGGAGCGCTCAGCGCGACTACTGGCTACTTCATCACGGACGATCCGGTCAACGACGACTTCTTTCCCGACGTCCACAACCTCCTCGACGACATGGCAGGCGAAGACACCGACCCCAAGTCCAGCGCTTCTGCTGCCGCTGTCCCGTACGTGTTCTTGTCTTTCCTGTTAAAGGTTCTGTCGCAGTTCCTTGTTCTAGTCCTTGTCCTACACATGATAGGTTCCACTTCATATATGCTACTTGCTATATTGTCTGGCTTAGATATGATAGGCTACGGTTCATATATGCAGAAGCTATTTACCTTCTCTCTGTCAGAACGCATGACTTGTTTTATCTCTACTATATTAGTCATGCTTTATCTAGTATTTCTATTAATAAAATCATTTGGTAAATTGCTCATATTTCCAATAATCCAAAAACCTTATTATAGGCAATTTACCCCAAGTGGTTTTGCTGCTTCCATGAGACCTCCTATGTTTGAGGGTATCCACTATAAGAGGTGGCGCGTGAGAGCAGTCTTATGGTTTCAAACCATGAGTTGCTATGATGCCACTCTCGGCAAACCTGAAGGAGAGCTTGATGCTCAACAGGCACAAGCTTTTCAGAAAATGGATACTCTGTTTAAGGCTGCTCTCTTGAGTGTTCTTGGTGAGAACATAGTTGATGCTTATGCATCAATTGATAATGGAAAAGATATGTGGGATGCACTCGAGGCCAAGTTTGGGGTCTCGAATGCTGGCACTGAGCTGTACATCATGGAGCAATTCTATGATTACAGGATGACTGAAGAGCGCTCCGTGGTTGAGCAAGCTCATGAGATACAGTCATTTGCTAGAGAACTTGAGCATTTCAGTTGTATGCTACCGGACAAGTTTGTTGCCGGAGGTATCATCACTAAGCTTCCTCCTTAGTGGAGGAACTTTGCTACCTTACTGAAGCATAAGAGGCAGGAGTTTTCCGTTCCGGATCTCATTGGCACTCTTGATGTGGAAGAAAAGGCGAGAGCAAAGGACACACGTGCTCGAGGTATTGAGGGAGGATCTAGTGCCAATGTGGTACAGAAGCAGAACTTCCAGCCCCACAAGTTCAAGAACAAGGGCAAGTTTGATGGTAAAGCAAAGTTTGATGGGAAGGACAAGGCTGTGCAACACACGAACTTCAAGAAGAAGAATGGCAAGAAGAAAGGTGCTTATCATGTGTGTGGGGATCCTGATCATTGGGCTCCTAGTTGCCCTAATCGCTATGACAAGCGTCATCCTGGGAAAGGCGGCAAGACCGCTAATGTTGTCATTGGAGACACTGACATGAAGGATGCTGGGTATGGTATATTTCCCACTATTCTTTCAGTATGTCATTCTCCTGACTGGTTGATTGACACGGGTGCTAATGTGCATGTATGCGGTGATATTTCCATGTTTTCGTCTTATCAGACTGCAAGGACTTCAACCGTGCTGATGCGCAACAGTTCAAGTGCTTCTGTTCGTGGTGTTGGCACGGTCGATCTGAAGTTTACTTCGGGGAAGATCGTGCGGCTGAAGAACGTGCATTATGTCCCCTCCATCAATAAAAATCTTGTTAGCGGATCTCTTATGTGTAGAGATGGCTACAAGCTTGCCTTTGAGTCAAATAAATTTGTAATATCCAAGTATGGAACCTTTGTTGGTAAAGGCTATGAGTCAGGAGGCTTGTTTTGTTTATCCTTATCAGAGGTTTGCAATAAAGTTGTTAATCATATTTGCAACAATAGTGAATCCAATGTGTGGCATTCACGTCTTTGTCATGTTAACTTTGGTTGCACGTCGCAAATAGCGAAGTTGAACTTAATCCCTAGTTTCACCACCGTCAAGGGATCTAAGTGTCAAGTGTGTGTGCAAGCTAAGCAACCTCGTAAGTCTCACACGACTGCGGAAATAAGAAATCTTGCACCACTAGAGCTCATACATTCAGATCTATGTGAAATGAATGGTGTGTTGACAAAAGGTGGAAAGAAATATTTCATGATGTTAATTGATGACTCCACTAGATACTGCCGGGTGTATCTTCTGAAATCTAAGGATGAGGCTTTGAACTTTTTCAAGATTTATAAAGCTGAAGTGGAAAACCAACTTGATCGAAAAATCAAGAGGCTTAGGTCCGACCGTGGTGGGTAGTATTTTTCCAATGAGTTTGATGCTTTTTGTGCGGAACATGGTATAATCCATGAGAGGACTCCTCCCTACTCACCTCAGTCAAATGGGGTGGCCGAAAGAAAGAACCGTACTCTAACTGATTTGGTTAACGTCTTGTTAGATACATCGGGTCTCTCCAAGGCATGGTGGGGGGAGGCGATATTGACAGCATGTCATGTCCTGAACCTAGTCCCCACAAAGAACAAAGAGATAACTCCATTTGAGGAATGGGAGAAGAAAAGGTTAAAACTCTCTTATCTACGAACATGGGGTTGTTTGGCGAAAGTCAATGTTCCAATTCCAAAGAAGCGGAAACTTGGACCAAAGACTGTGGATTGTGTTTTCCTGGGATATGCACTAGTGCAGAACCGGGCAATAGCACCGGTTCGTAAGGCCCTTTAGTGCCGGTTACATAACCGGCACTAAAGTGTGGTCACTATAGGCCCCCCCCCTTTAGTACCGGTTCAGCACGAACCGGTGCTAAAGGGCAACCACGTGGCATGAGCCTGCTCTGGGGGCCGGGAGCCCTTTAGTACCGGTTGGTAACACCAACCGGTACTAAAATGTTTGGGGTTTTTTTGGTTTTATGATTTATTTTTCATTTAATTTTGTGTTTTCCATTTTAATTCTTTTTCGTTTGCTGGTATTTTACGATACTACACATTGTACACGTTATGCACATACATATATATATATATATAGAATTTCTAGTAGAACCAATCATATATATATATCATCAATGTCTCACAAACCACCATGCATATTAATTCACACATACACACAGGTATAGCTATATACAATTTCTCCTACATATGCATGTTGTCTTCGGAGCCAGTGGCATTAGCCTAATTGGTGCCTTCGGAGCACGATGATAATTGGAAGTGGTTCATGACCTGGTCGATGGGGGCGGTAGCGGGTAATAGTATTCTCCCTTCGGATTTATGACCTGGTCAAGCAAAAATCCCGCTATTTCCTCTTGAAGTGCTTCTACGCGCTCCGTTTCTAGGAGCTTGTCCGGCACCTCTTTGAACTGTTAAGAAGGAGATCAATATGCATGTGTATTAGTTGTGTGACTAGATATCGATAATGGTGTAAAAATTGTGAATAGTGTTCTGACAAGCGTATACCCATTCCTGTCTTTGAGATCTGCTCCTTTCGGACGCCATCATGCGAATGTTCTCGCAAACGCAGAATGCACATAGATCAGTCCCCTGCGCCTGCTTCAGGGCCTTTATTACAAGAATGGAATTTAATTTGATCAGATAATAATTAATCAAGCATGATAATTAAAGAGATGGCAGCTAGCTAGCTAGCTAGTACTACTTAATTACTTACCTTGGGTCGAAACCATTTCAGCTGTCGTTTCCATTTGCCTTCCGTGACGCTGATGAACCTTGCCCAAGCCCTGCCCGCCAACAAAGAAAATGAATAAAGGGGTTATTAAATAGTTCATATCATGAAATGATGAACTAAATAGGCCGAGATATATAGTTAATAATGATTGAAATTACCTGTTGACTATCCCAAACAAGATGTTATAGTCACTATTTGCTTTGAGTAGTGTGTCCAGTATTTGAACTGTTCTGACGTCAACTTTAATGATACACAAGATCCAGTGAAATCTGCATGCACACACGTTTGCATGTCTTAACTAAGCGGGCATATGTAAGCAAAAGCATGTAGCTAGCTAGTAGGCAAAAACAGAGAATTTGTAGTACAAAAAAGTGTGACTCACTGGAAGTTGTAAGGAAGTAGTATATCTTCATTGTATTTGAGGCGCTTCAAGAACTCTAGCATGCTGTCCTCTACCTGCTTTTCATGATGCTTGTTTATTTTCCATGTGTATTCATTAACGGTGTTTGGGTCAATGAACCCAATGCCATAGCGTCCACCTTTTCTCATTTCATACATCTTCATCCTGCATAATACCATAGAAAAGAATATAGTGAGGATAATTACAGGTAATGATTGATCAAAAGGATCACTACAGCTAGCTTGAGACTTAAATTACAGAAAGAAATCACTTACAGACAATAGCAACTGACGATAGATTTGTCGAGTGCGTCTTGATTGTATAACTGAAACAGTTCAGAATACTCAACGGTCACAGGTTTCTCATGGTAGTAATGATCCTTCTTGACTTGCACCATGAGGGACTCTCGATCGGATCTCTTGGTAATGTCCATGTACCATTGATGCAATTCATACATTCTCGTTGGGAGCTTCTTGACCTCTTCTGGCTTGACCAAAGGTTGGCCCCGGGCATATTTCCGTTTTATTTCATCCTCTGTAAGCACAGGCATGTCCTCGATCTCGAGGAGTTGTCCAACAGTGATGTTGAGAGTTTCAGCCTGCATTATATGCTCCTGGGTTATTACCACATCGCCCACCTCGGGAACGTAAATTGTTTGCCCACAATAATATTGGGCGCGCGTACTGTCACGTGTTGTTGGCGGCACAACAAGCGGGGGGATCGATTGCGCCGCCTGTTCTCCCAACTGGGCAACGGTTTATCTAGTATTTCTGTTAATAAAATCATTTGGTAAATTGCTCATATTTCCAACAATCCAAAAACCTTATTATAGGCAATTTACCCCAAGTGGTTTTGCCGCTTCCATGAGACCTCGTATGTTTGAGGGTATCCACTATAAGAGGTGGCGCGTGAGAGCAGTCTTATGGTTTCAAACCATGAGTTGCTATGACGCCACTCTCGGCAAATCTGAAGGAGATCTTGATGCTCAACAGGCACAAGCTTTTCAGAAAATGGATACTCTGTTTAAGGCTGCTCTCTTGAGTGTTCTTGGTGAGAACATAGTTGATGCTTATGCATCAATTGATAATGGAAAAGATATGTGGGATGCACTCGAGGCCAAGTTTGGGGTCTCGAATGCTGGCACTGAGCTGTACATCATGGAGCAATTCTATGATTACAGGATGACTGAAGAGCGCTCCGTGGTTGAGCAAGCTCATGAGATACAGTCATTTGCTAGAGAACTTGAGCATTTCAGTTGTATGCTACCGGACAAGTTTGTTGCCGGAGGTATCATCACTAAGCTTCCTCCTTAGTGGAGGAACTTTGCTACCTTACTGAAGCATAAGAGGCAGGAGTTTTCCGTTCTGGATCTCATTAGCACTCTTGATGTGGAAGAAAAGGCGAGAGCAAAGGACACACGTGCTCGAGGTATTGAGGGAGGATCTAGTGCCAATGTGGTACAGAAGCAGAACTTCCAGCCCCACAAGTTCAAGAACAAGGGCAAGTTTGATGGTAAAGCAAAGTTTGATGGGAAGAACAAGGCTGTGCAACACACGAACTTCAAAAAGAAGAATGGCAAGAAGAAAGGTGCTTATCATGTGTGTGGGGATCCTGATCATTGGGCTCCTAGTTGCCCTAATCGCTATGACAAGCATCATCCTGGGAAAGGCGGCAAGACCGCTAATGTTGTCATTGGAGACACAGACATGAAGGATGCTGGGTATGGTATATTTCCCACTATTCTTTCAGTATGTCATTCTCTTGACTGGTTGATTGACACGGGTGCTAATGTGCATGTATGCGGTGATATTTCCATGTTTTCGTCTTATCAGACCGCAAGGACTTCAACCGCGCTGATGGGGAACGGTTCAAGTGCTTCTGTTCGTGGTGTTGGCACGGTCGATCTGAAGTTTACTTCGGGGAAGACCGTGGTGGAGAGTATTTTTCCAATGAGTTTGATGTTTTTTGTGCGGAACATGGTATAATCCATGAGAGGACTCCTCCCTACTCACCTCAGTCAAATGGGGTGGCCGAAAGAACGAACTGTACTCTAACTGATTCTGTTAACGCCATGTTAGATACATCGGGTCTCTCCAAGGCATGATGGGGGGAGGCGATATTGACAGCATGTCATGTCATGAACCGAGTCCCCACAAAGAACAAAGAGATAACTCCATTCGAGGAATGGGAGAAGAAAAGGTTAAAACTCTCTTATCTACAAACATGGGGTTGTTTGGCGAAAGTCAATGTTCCATTTCCAAAGAAGCGGAAACTTGGACCAAAGACTCTGGATTGTGTTTTCCTGGGATATGCTTTTCATAGCTTTGGCTATAGATTCTTGGTTGTAAAATCTGAGGTACCTGACATACATGTCGGTACGATCATGGAGTCGAATGATGCGACTTTCTTTGAAGATATCTTTCCCATGAAGGATATGGCTACCTCATCTAATCAGGAGATGCCTAGTTCATCGATTCAGGAACCAGTTACAATTAACGAACCTACAATTTCGATGGAACACTTTGAAAGTCCTGGGGAGGAGAACAATGAAGTTTCTATTAGGAGCAAGAGACAGAGGACTGCAAAGTCCTTTGGTGATGATTTTCTTGTGTACCTCATAGATGACACTCCCAGTTCTATTTCAGAGGCCTATGCATCTGATGATGCTGACTACTGGAAGGAAGCGGTTCATAGCGAGATGGATTCCATCTTGGCAAATGAAACTTGGGAGATAACTGATCGTCCTTATGGGTGCAAACCTATAGGATGCAAATGGGTATTCAAGAAGAAGCTTAGGCCTGATGGTACTATTGAAAAGTACAACGCTCGGCTCATGGCTAAGGGTTATACCCAAAAGGAAGGTGAAGACTTCTTTGATACTTACTCACCTGTGGCTCGACTGACCACTATTCAAGTTCTACTTTCACTAGCTGCCTCGCATGGTCTTCTCCTTCATCAAATGGATGTTAAGACTGCTTTCCTAAATGGAGAGTTGGACGAGGAAATTTATATGGAACAACCAGATGGGTTTGTACTAGATGGTCAGGAAGAGAAAGTGTGCAAGTTGCTGAAGTCTTTGTATGGACTTAAGCAAGTACCCAAACAGTGGCATGAGAAGTTTGAAAGAACTTTAACAGCTGCAGGATTTGTTGTGAACGAAGCTGACAAATGTGTGTACTATCGCCATGGTGGGGGCGAGGGTGTTATCCTGTGCTTGTATGTTGATGACATACTGATTTTTGAAACCAATCTGAATGTTATTAAGGAGGTCAAGGATTTACTATCTCGTTGTTTTGAGATGAAGGATTTAGGAGTGGCTGATGTCATTCTGAACATCAAGTTGTTGAGAGACGGTGATGGTGGGATTACATTGCTTCAATCTCACTGTGTGGAAAAGATCTTGAGTCGCTTTGGCTATAGTGACTGCAAGCCCTCTCCAACACCATATGATGCTAGTGTGTTGCTTCGAAAGAATCAAAGAATTGCTAGAGACCAATTGAAGAATTCTCAGATTATTGGCTCGCTTATGTACTTAGCCAGTGCTACAAGACCTGACATCTCTTTTGCTGTTAGCAAACTGAGTCGGTTTGTTTCAAAAGCAGGAGATGTGCATTGGAAAGCTCTAGAAAGAGTTTTGCGTTATTTGAAAGGCACCGCAAATTATGGAATTCACTACACCGGGCATCCAAAGGTGCTTGAAGGGTATAGTGACTCAAACTGGATCTCAGATGCTGATGAGATAAAGGCCACGAGCAGTTATGTATTCACTCATGGAGGTGGCGCTGTTTCTTGGAAGTCTTGCAAGCAGACCATCTTAACGAGGTCAACAATGGAAGTAGAACTCACAGCACTAGATACAGCTACGGTTGAAGCAGATTGGCTTCGCCGGCTCTTGAATGACTTGCCGGTTGTTGAGAAACCTGTACCGGGTGTCCTTATGAACTACGACAATCAAACTGTGATCACGAAGTGAGCAGTTCAAAGGATAACATGAAGTCATCAAGACACGTTCAGAGAAGGTTAAAGTCTGTCGGGAAAATGGAAAACTTCGGAGTTATTGCGTTGGATTATATCCAAACGTCTAAAAATCTGGCAGATCCTTTTACTAAGGGTCTATCACGTAATGTGATAGATAATGCATCAAGGGAGATGGGCATGAGACCCACAATATGAGTTGTTCACAGTGGTAACCTATTCTTTGTGATCGGAGATCCCGTGAATTAGATGTGGAAGACAAGCTGTTGGTCAACTGAGAGGAGAGTATCCTTACTATTTATAATACCACTCCATGAAGATGCAATACTCTCCTAATCTGCATGGCAGGTTGATGTATATCTTAATGTGTTCTAAGTGGCTTATTTAAGCAGAGATGTTATCCTGCAGAATATCTTTTGAAGAACACACCTATATGAGTCTAATTGTCAAACGTCGCAATCTATGAGAGTAGGGTTCTCTCTAGTAGACTCATGAAAGGTCACGGAGTATGACACATAAGCTCCACCCGCGGGGAAGATCCACGGTAGCCACGTATCGGTCAAGGCTTTATGTGAAGCTAGATTCGCAGAAAATTTGCAGTTCAAGGCCCAGTCCACTGTTCAAGTTGCTTACTAGTGTAGCATAGAGTTCTAGGTGGAAGTTCAACTTAACAGTCTCCACTGCAGTACCGGTATATAAAACAGTGTTTTGGAACCAAAGGCAAATTTCTGTGTGCCTCTGGGATCTGGTGGGGGATTGCTGGAATTTAGTCTATTTTGGGCAGCCCAATAACTATTTCAGAAATTCCTAATAAATCCTAGAGGCCCACTTAGCCCATTTGTGCAAGGCAAGGGATACTACTAAAGTTTAGTCCCACATTACTAGTTTAGTGGGAGTTGGACCTCCTTATAAGGGAGGTTCTTTTCCCACTTGTACGAGGATGAGAACAAGAGGGATATCCACGCGCGCTCCTCCTTCGCCGCCCGCCTCGCCACGCCACGCCACGCCACGCCTCATCACGACGCGCCGCGGGTTGCGGGAGTGAGCCGAGCCGATATCTAAATTTTTGCCACGCACTACGAGTATACGAAAGGTCACTCGGGAGCTGGAAAGTTTTTGCTGTAGTGGATATTGAATACGAACGCTGCACCCTTCGGCTGATGTCTGTTCGTTTCATCTCCCGCGTTCCCTTCATCTCCCGGCACAGCCTCTCGCCTCCTTCTCTTGCGCCTATAAAAGAGAGGTCGCTCCTCTCAGAGAGACGCACCAGAATCTCTTCCTCCTCTCGCCACAAGTTCCTGAGCACTGCGCTGCTGTTACGTTCTTCCCCATCCCTTCTTGCGGCGTGCACCGCAGGTCGGGACAGTAGGCCTCCAAAACCGCACCTTTTGAGTCCTGTACGGGAGAAGGGTGATCAGGTTTTTGGGGAGCGCTCAGCGCGACTACTGGCTGCTTCATCACGGACGATCCGGTCGCCGACGACTACTTCCCCGACGTCCACAACCTCCTCGACGACATGGCAAGCGAGGACACCGACCCCAAGTCCAGCGCTTCTGCTGCTGCTGTCCCGTACGTGTTCTTGTCTTTCCTGTTAAAGGTTCTGCCGCAGTTCCTTGTTCTAGTCCTTGTCCTACACATGATAGGTTCTACTTCGTATATGCTACTTGCTATACTGTCTGGTTTAGATATGATAGGCTACGGTTCATATATGCAGAAGCTATTTACCTTTTCTCTGTCAGAACGCATGACTTGTTTTATCTCTACTATATTAGTCATGCTTTATCTAGTATTTTTGTTAATAAAATCATTTGGTAAATTGCTCATATTTCCAACATTAATCAATCGGTCGTGGGACTTTGGTCTCCATTTTTGAAAAGAAAAATGAAGTGGGCAAGCCGTAAAAGATAAATCAGTTTTCACCATCTTGATTCCTGAAACTCATTCAAAGTTCCTAGTGCTAGAAAATGCAGGCTTTTGTGGAATCAACTTTGTTTTTGAATATTTCTTTCAGGCTTTCATTCTACGAGTTCTGCCGGCCAACAGTACTGGAAAAAAAATGCAAATCCTGCCAATTATTCCTAGACCAGAAAATACGAGTGTGTCATCGACTTGTCACTTCATGGAACAATGAAAGCCAAGTACAGATCGGGGCCTAAAAACAGCGGTTCGTGTCAACTTTGCTGGAGCGCGGACAAAGAAATATAGGCGTGCATACCATATGAAAGCTTAAAATGCTTGAAGATCCAAATTGATGCAAACGGTGTTTCTGTTTCAGGCCAGGCAACTGTTGTTTTGAACATGCATTGCCGACATTATGAAGGACAATGAACTCTTCTTCTACAAAAAAAATGCATCTATACTTAAAAAAAGTAAGTATGCTACTTGGTGCCACTGATTAGAATTTATTGTTCTCTCAACGATGCAACACAAAAGCTCTAAACAATAAAGATAGAATTAGCAAATAGTTACAACGTCATGAAAAATTTAAGCCCTGGCATGATGATGGACGACACTAAATTGTTTCTTAATAGCTACGTACAACTAGAATGAAAAAAGTTGTGAAATTTGACTATGAATACTGACAACAATTTTTTTGGTAGAACCGGAGTCCTTGTTAGCAAAGTGTCAAAAAAGAATCATGCCCAATTCAACCTCAAGGTCCCGTTTAGGGAGAACAATGTTGAATGGTGATGCAACATCACCGGCGTACAAGGCACGAATTTCAGTGAATTCTTCGGTCAAGGGACACACACAGTAGCAGTTGCATTGCAAGTCAGTATATTCAGGAGCTACTCCCTGACTAGCTCACCAAGCATAGTACACTATACACTTCTTTTTGCATCGAAACACTCATGTTCAGAGGCTAGCGGTGCACGATTTATCTCTAGAAAGCATAGACAAATATTACCAGTGTATACTGTATAATATATTACCTCCGTCCCAAAATGTTTATCCTGGATTTATTTAGATACGGATGTATCTAACACTAAAAACATATGTAGGTACATTTGTACCTAAACAAATGCAAGACAAGTAATTCGGAACGGAGGGAGTAAATAAAAAAAGTGTAAGTTAGTGCGCAAAAGAAAAAAAAAAGAAAGACGCGGCAACAAAACTTTGAAGATAAACTTATTTCTTGCGTTATGTAGCCACTCAAGTGGTCACTGTGCCCCGCAAAAAGGATTTGGTCACTGTGATTTTTGCCTCCAGCGGTAATATACTCCCACATAATTCATTGCATGTTGATAAAAACAAGTAAATACCCACGTATATCACAACCAATATTTGACATGTACCAGACAACTTTTTTTTGCGGGGTAAAGGGAGTTTTTATTGCAAAGTTATAGTGTTACAATCAAGAGGCCACAAATCCTCAATATAAGGTGGAGCCGACTGTAACCACACAGCTGTGGTTCTCTCGGATCGGCTATAAGTGGCCAAACGATCTGCAATACAATTCTGACTACGGTGAATTTTCTGTGATAAAAACTCACTACTACTCATCAACTCTTTAATCTCAAGAACCAACTGCCCATAAACTGACTTCACCATGCCATTGTTAGACATGATTGAGAGTGCTTCAGCGGAATCTGATTGAACGACCACCGGAAGCGAAGTATTTTGTATGTACCAGACAACTGATTACACATATTATACTCCCCATATAAGTTCACAATGAATTTGGTATGTCGCTAGAGATAAGAATGCCAAGAGAATGGTCTAGCAGGAGGACCTCGATAAGCTCTGAGGAAGCACTTCGGTGTTCTTCTTCCCCACTACTCCCTCCGTCCGCGAATAAGTGTACTTCTACCTTTTGTCTTAAGTTGAAGTTTTAAAATTTTGATCAAGTTTATAGAAAGCACTAGTAGCATATATGACATCAAATTGATATATCATGAAAGCACATTTCAACTCGAATCTAGTGATACTAATTTAGTGCCATAAATGCTGCTATTTTTGTCTATAAAGTTGGTCAAAATTTTAAAACTTTGACTTAAGACAAAACCTAGATGTACACTTATTCGCGGACGGAGGGAGTGTGTCAGTACTGAACAAGTTTATGTTCTTTTTTTTTTGAATGTTGGTAGTTGATCTACCAAATTCATTGATCAGGAGAAAGAAGGTTGGTCCAGTTTATGAGGGAAACCGAACCCAAAAACCATACAAACAGCCTTTTGGCCAACACCACACACACCCTCGCGAGCCACGGGTCCCTCTGACCGGATCCATCTCCAAGACGATGCCCCCAAGAAAGAACGCGACGCCGAATGGCGCCGTCTTCGTCCGACCTAAACTAGATCAAGGGTTTTCCCCGGAGCACGTCGGGAAGGCAAGATGAGAGCAGCTACATCGATGCCTTCAACGAGGGAACGACGCCCGAAAGCGCCGCCATCGACGACTCCGGCCGCAACCGGAGTACGACTTTCGCCGGCAGCCACACCCGCATAGCCCGAACCTAGGATCCGATCAATCTACACATCAAACCACTATCCCTGCCTCCACGGCCGACCGCACCTCCCCGACGAGCTCGACGTGCTTCCAACCTTGCATCCACATCCCCCACTGGACGGAGGATGCAACCCCTAGCGGCGCCATTCGTCTCCCCTCGGAAAGATGCAACCAACACGACGCCATTCGTCTCCCCGAGGATGCAACGCGTGCCGGCCATTCATCTCCCGACGAAGGATGCAACAACCGCGGCGAGGCCATTCCTCTCCCTCCAGCCATCACCATCTCGTCCTCCCGCCCGAAGCCGGGTCGAGCTCACCGAACCACCAAACAGGAGGATGCAACACCAGGCGAGGTGCCATTCATCTCCCACAGCCTCGCCTGCACGGCCAGCAGAAACCCAGATCTTCAAAGGCTGGCTCGAGGTGAATTAAATCATTCTTGGTTATCCAGTTATTGCACAACACTGTACATTCAATCTTTTCAAAGTTTCATCCAATGATGCTATTGCAATGTGGAAGCACTGCGATGCAGCCCTGTCATTGCACCAGTAATCTTCTCATTCGAGTTTCTAAGCTGTAAGCTCGCAGTCCTCCTCGTCCTAAGCTTTGGCATGAAGAAGGTGCCCAGCATTGTATCAAGGCCTTCGGCATTGTACTTCACATACTTGCTCGCACTGATGTCCTGCTCAACAAGCGGACCGTAGTTTTGCGTGAAGCGGTCAAGACGCCGTATGTCATCCAAACGTGGTAACCTATCGACACCGGACCACCGGTGGGTCGAACGACAATGCACCACCCAGGACCAGGGGACGCACAAATCGCATGGGAGTTTAAACGACGGCATGATTCTGGTTGGCCGGTCAGTGGACACATCGCCGACGTGTCATGGCGTCGACGTCCGTCTTCTTCTAGCATGAGCACGAGCATGACCGCCACCTCTCAACTGATAGAGGTTTTGCTCTGCTGATTGCTGAATGGATGGACAGAACAGCGTCTCGTGGTGAGCCGAAAAACGTTGCACTCCGTGGGCCCGACTCCCATGCACGCACAAAGCGGACCCCACGCCCCACGACGCAAAGTCATGAAACACCGGGGGCCACATGATCATCGGCTTTATGGGCCCAAAGAGTGCGGCGGGCGAGCCAGACAACCGCTCAGTCGCGATCCGGAGGATTTTTGGCTTCAGAATTCTGATCTTCGGGTCACGCCAGAGTCACCGAGAGCATCTCTAGCAGACCCATAAAAAAAACGAAACCCGTATAATTCGACGAGTATACGGATTCAGCTTTTTTTTATTAGAATAAACATCGTGTTTGTGGCCGATTCGTGGTTCTAAGCCTGACAGTAATGTAGGGGTAGGCATGGAGAGGCAAGATCTTAGCTATGAAAAAGTTGTAAGCACACGAGGTTTATGAGTTCAGGCCCTTCTCGGAGGAAGTAATAGCCCTACGTCTCGGAGCCCGGAGGCGGTCAACTGGATTATGCGTGTATGAATTACAGGGGTGCGAACTCTTTACACTGAGGAGGGGGGTGGCTTATATAGAGTTCGCCAGACCCCTCCGGCCCTCAGTTATGCAGAGTTTAAAATACATTAAGGTCGGGCGTTACTGCTAACGCACTTAATAAAGTGCTATGATGACCATAAAAGCTACTTAATAACTGATCGTTAGCGTGCAGAGTGCCTTTAGGTCTTCTCTCCGTCGAGTGGTTTGGTCTTGGTCGAGTGATCGCTTCTTGGTCGAGTGTCTTCGAGTCTGTCGAGTGGAACACCTTCAAGTCGATTGAAAGGTGATTTCTTCTAGAGATGTCCTTAGGTAGGGCAGTTTGGACAGGTCCATGACCCTACCCTAGGTACATAGCTTCATCATTAGCCCCCAAATGGATCGAGGTTTGAGTGGGGAAGGAGTTGAGAATTTCCCCGACTCATTTTTCATGCCATGAGCATATCTGGTTTCGGATCAATGAACCTGAGTGATGACAGCAACTTTCTTTTCAGTCGCCTTGATCCATTCTTAGTTTTTTTTGTCGAGTTAGTTTCTTTACTTGATAGGCTCCGACTGATGGTGTGGAGGAGATCTTCGGTCTGACAAGTTGTTCTGCTGCCCGCAGATTTCACGGGATCCGAATTTTGGGAAGCGCACAGGACGGGGGAGGCTGAAATAATCGGATGGGATAGGGCGGAGCCGCCTCGATCCCCGCGCCACCTTTTTTCGCCACGTATCGCGCGCGCGATTGCTACGGGATTTGACAGGACCGCCCGGGCCTACCAGTCAGCCACTCGGAAGCGGCCTCATATAAGGCGTCGGACCGGGGTCTCTCGAACAGTGCGTCCTCATTATCTCTTCTCCTCTTCAGGCTCCTTCGTCGCGCTCGCTCTCGCCCCAGCGCCACCGTTCCGTACGCGTCTCGCCGGCGACGATGGGAAAGGAGAAGACGGCGGCTCTGGAGCGGGCGAAGAAGGCGACGGCAAGGGCGAAGGGGAAGGCGACCAGTCAGGGTGGATCTTCCTCGCGAACCGGCCTGCCGAAGGGCTGGATCCAGGGCGACTGGATCCGCTCGACGATCACCCAAGAGGACCTTGACGACCTAGCCGAGGGAGGGCTGATTCCCTATGAATCGGCGCGGCTTCCGGGGAAGGAATCTGAGCCGCAACCTCGGGAGGGTGAGCGCGTTCTCCTTGCCACCCACGTCGACCGTGGATTTTCCTTGCCTCCTCACCCTTTTTTTCGGGGATTTCTGAACTTCTTTGGGGCTCAACTCCACCACTTCACTCCCAACACAATCGTTTATCTTGCCGCTTTTGTTTCTTTGTGTGAGAATTTCCTGGGTTGTCGGCCTCACTGGGGCCTTTTCAAGCACATTTTCACTTGTCGCTCTCAGAGGTGAAAAAGGCCAATCCGAGTGACGAGAGGACTCAAGTGATTCAGATGTGTGGGGGTCTTGGTGTTCAGATGAGAGGAAAAGTTCCTTTCCGGCCATGATTCTTCCTGACTCGGTTCGCGGATGGCAGTCGACCTGGTTTTACTGCAAAGACCAGTCGACGCCAGGGCAGTCGACTGACCTCCCTCCCTTTACCATGGACCGAGTGAGGAAACCCTCCCCTTTGAAGGTGCTCCCGGAGGAGAAGGCGCAGGTGAGGGTGCTGGTCGAGCGAGTGGTCCAGATTATCCGTGATGGGGTCACCGGTATGGATCTCTTGGAGGTCTTCCTTCAGCGGCGCATCCAGCCTCTTCAAGCTCGAGACCATCCGATGTGGATGTATTCGGGTCTTGAAGACTCCACTCGGATTCACCCGGAGGAGGTCGATGACGATACACTGGAGAAGTGGCTGTCGGGCATGACCGGAAACAAGGACAACCCCAGGGGAGCCAGGAGAGTTCCTCCATTAGATCAGTCCCATGTACCAGAGAAGGTCTGATTCTGAGCTTTTGTTTGTAATCTGAATTCACTCGCGCAGCTGCCCATACTGCGTCGACTGACTTTGTTCTCCCTGCTTTCTTTCAGGCCATTATTGAAATGTATTCAATGCCCAACGGAGAGCAAGAGCAGGACCCAGAAGGAGAGGCGACAGTGACGAATGGGATTCTGACGGTGGAGGGGGCGAAGAAAGCGACGACCTAAGTGACGAAGAAGAAGTCGAGTCGCCTCCTCGCAGGGAGAGGCGGTCCAAACTTGACCAAGAACGACCGAGCGCCCGTAAAAAGGCGATTGCTCAAGCTGGTCAGTCTTTAAAGCGTCCTCGGACCTCTTCGCCGACTCCAACTGAAAAAGCGTCAAAGCATCCCAAAGTCGCAGAGCCGAAGCTTCGTAAGGCATTGCCAAAGATCAAGATTGACATCCCCGTCGCTTCTGCGTGAGTGTCTCCCTTTATATTCACTCGACGCCCCGTGCTGTTTGTTTTTCTTGTTTTAACCGGACGAACTTTGGAACTGGCAGCGCTGCTACTTCCGGGACCTCAGCTTACAAGGACGATGATGAGGTAATGGAGGATGCGGTCACTTCTAATCTGGGTATGATTTCTGCCATTTTGTCTTTATTTGGTCGACTCAACTGCAATGTGCACCATTGGGTGATGTGATTTTGGCGATTGAACTTTTGCACAGCTCCCAACATTATCGACCTCCCCGATGATGATGAAGAGCCCGAGAGGCCTTTGACGAGGAAGAATAGGCAAGCTCCTACGGACAAGGTGTCACAGTCGACGCCGAGGGCGGAACCAGTCGTTCAGGACACTGGCGACGCCAATCAGGGTTCTGTTACCTTCGCCGTGCCGCTGTCGAGTGCCTTGCCTTCTTCGTCGACTGCTCAGGCCCCTATCGACCCACCTTCAGTTTTTGCGACCCATCATGTCCCAGAGGACGAAGTGAATGCTGCCAGGGAAGCCATACGCCAGACGGGCATCATGATGGAGAAGATGAAGACGGTGCGGGACGCCAGTCAGGCCGCCTACGACGCCAGCTCGGCTCTCCAAAGCAACGTTCAGGTTAGTTGGTCACCGATTGTTCTGTTAGGATATGCTATCTGAAGATTCTTTCCGAAAATCTTTGCATCTGTACGCCCACTGGGTGCGTCGATTGAATTTATGAACTAGTGGGGGCACGCTGAGTGCATCCACTGGGTGTAGTCCCCGAGACTATGATGGACTGCTGGCAGTCGACTGTAGTCTTTGTATTTTGTCGAGTGTAAACCGAACTGGTAGTTTGTCTCTTCCACTCGGTCTGGTCGAGTGGGATCAGAACCGGTGGGGGCACGCCAAGTGCACCCACTGGGTGTAGTCCCCGAGACTGCGGTCGACTGCTGGCAGTCGACTGTCGTCTGAGTTCTATTTTCTCTCCTCTTTTTTTTACTCCCTGCACTCAACTCCGGCGGGCCGGTCAAATGGGATCAGAACCGGTGGGGGCACGCAAAGTGCACCCACTGGGTGTAGTCCCCGAGACTATGGTGGACTACGGGCAGTCGACTATAGTCTTAGTACTTATTGTCTTTGTCGTTTTTCGCTGTAAAATAACTTCTCCTCTTTGATTTCAGAAATCTTGTGATCTTGGAGCTCGCTTTGCTGACTTAGAGAAACAGCAGATCCAACTGAACCTTGACTTGGAGCTGGCCAAGACAAAGCTGCAAAAGGTCAAGGACGGCGCCACTGGTAAGACGAGTTTGTCGACTGGTCTGTCTTAGGCTTGAGTACCCTTCTGCTCTTTATAAATCAAGCATCATTTCTTTGCAGAAAAACTGAGAGAAGCTCTGGCGAAGAAGGATCAGGATTTGGCTGCTGCTCGAAAGGTGGCTGACGACAAAACCGCTCTGGCCGAACAGAAACTGGCTTCGGTCGGCCAGTTGGAAGAAGAGAATACCAAGATGAAATCTGCTCTGAACGAAGCCAACAAGGAGTGCATGCGCTGGAAGAAGGACAATCTCAACCTGTGCGAGAAGATGGAAGGCATCGCTCGCAGGAGGGACGATCTGGAGAGCTATATGAGGAGCCTTGCCAAGAAGTTGTTCATCAAGCTTGAAGGTGCACATTTTGTTCCGACTGATTTTTTTTGTGTCGACTCAGCGTACGAAAATTGACTTATCCTTGGATCGTGAATGCAGAGTTTTGCCAGAACTTCGAGGAGGAGACTGGGCGGATTGAGCCAGGTTTGGACCCTATCAATTCTCCCGTGAAATATGAAACTGCCATGAATCTGCTCCGACTGGAATCCCGCATCGACGGTGTCGTGGACTACTTGGCTCGACTGAAGGTCGCCATGTCACGGATCGACCCGGCACTTTGGCTAGAGGCCACGCTCCAGAATGACCTTGAGTCCCTGATGACTCGACTTAACGAGATCCCTGACCGAGTGCAGGAGTGGAAGAAATCTTCTTCCCGGTGTGGTGCTGATGTGGCTCTGTCTTTGGTTCGTGTCCATTGCAAGGAGGTGCGACAAGATAATCTGGCAGCAATCAAGGTCGCCAACACCCATAAGCATGACTTCCGATCTTTTATGGATACTTTCACCGCTGCAGCCACTCGGATCACCGACGGCGTCGACCTAGACGAGTTCGTCGAGCCTGCTAGTCCTCCTCCCGCGGAGTGAACAAACTTTTATGCCTCACCTTAAATTTGCCTCGGAATGCCGAGTGGTTTTTGTAACCGTTAAACTCTTTCAGGCTGAATGCTCGAGCACTTCGATCTGTGGTCCGGAACCTTTAGGATTTATCTGAACTTGGTTTATCGTTGAATATCTTCATGAATCCCCCGCCGAGTGAACTCGTTCTCCATTCGAGACGACTTTTGTATTTGTAGCGCAGCTCCGAAGAAGAAGGAAACAGTCGACCTGCACCTCGTTGCCCTTGCAGGTCGGCGATGGAGCGCGCATTGTATTTGTGGCGAAGCTCCTCAGGAGAAGGTGGCAGTAGTCCTGCACCTCGTCGTCCTTGCGGAGTGGGATGGAGCGCACGTTGTATTTGTGGCGAAGCTCTCCAGGAGAAGGCGGCAGTCGACCTGCACCTCGTTACTGCAGAGTGGGATGGAGCGCACGTTGTATTTGTGGCGAAGCTCTCCAGGAGAAGGCGGCAGTCGACCTGCACCTCGTTACAGCAGAGCGGGATGGAGCACACGTTGTATTTGTGGCGAAGCTCTCAAGGAGAAGGCGGCAGTCGACCTACACCTCGTCGTCCTTGATGATTGCGATGTGTTTCGTACTTAGGCGAGTACTGGACTGCAGCTAAGCCCCCGAGTGGGAGGCTGGCTCGCCACTCGGTAGGATTTTCAAACACTTAGGCGAGTACTGGACTGCAGCTAAGCCCCCAAGCGGGAGGGTCGCTCACCGCTCGGTAGGATTTTCAAACACTTAGGCGAGTACTGGACTGCAGCTAAGCCCCCGAGCGGGAGGGTCGCTCACCGCTCGGTAGGATTTTCATACACTCAGGCGAGTACTGGACTGCAGCTAAGCCCCCGAGTGGGAGGTTTGCTCACCACTCGGTAGGATTTTCAAACTTAGGCGAGTACTGGACTGCAGCTAAGCCCCCGAGTGGGAGGTTTGCTCACCACTCGGTAGGATTTTCAAATTTAGGTGAGTACTGGACTGCAGCTAAGCCCCCGAGTGGGAGGTTTTCTCACCACTCGGTAGGATTTTTAAACTTAGGCGAGTACAGGACTGCAGCTAAGCCCCCGAGCGGGAGGGTCGCTCACCGCTCGGTAGGATTTTCAAACACTTAGGCGAGTACTGGACTGCAGCTAAGCCCCCGAGTGGGAGGTTTGCTCTCCACTCGGTAGGATTTTTTTCAAACTTAGGCGAGTATTGGACTGCAGCTAAGCCCCCGAGTGGGAGGTTTGCTCTCCACTCGGTAGGATTTTTTTTCAAACTTAGGCGAGTACTAGACTGCAGCTAAGCCCCTGAGTGGGATGTTTGCTTTCCACTCGGTAGGATTTTTTTTTCAAACTTAGGTGAGTACTGGACTGCAGTTAAGCCCCCGAGTGGGAGGTTTGCTCTCCACTCGGTAGGATTTTTTTCAAACTTAGGCGAGTACTGGACTGCAGCTAAGCCCCCGAGCGGGAGGCTGGCTCACCACTCGGTAGGATTTTCAAATACTTAGGCAAAACGGGTTCGCAGCTAAGCCCCCGAGTGGGAGGCTGGCTCACCACTCGGTAGGAGATTATTTTTACAAATTTAGGCGAAACGGATTCGCGACTAAGCCACCCACTGGGGGATTTCTCACGCAAACAAAAACAATACAATCCCTGGGAAAATTATAACACTCTTGTCTTTGATAAATAAACTACATGAGTTTTTCTTATTACATCTCATCCAAGTGAGAATTCAGGTATAAAAGGGGTGGAGCAGCTCTGCATTCCAGGCTCGTGGCTCATCAATCTGGTGATCGACATTATAGAGGTGGTACGCTCCATTGTGGAGGACTCTGGTGACTATGAAGGGACCTTCCTAAGTAGGAGCGAGTTTGTGTGGTTTCTGCTGATCCACTCGGAGGACTAAGTCTCCTTCTTGGAAGGCTCGACTCTTCACATTTCTGGCATGGAATCGACGCAAGTCTTGGGCGCCAACTGTCGTGGTTCTAAGCCTGACAGTAATGTAGGGGGGTAGGTATGGAGAGGCAAGATCTTAGCTATGGAGAAGTTGTAAGCACACGAGATTTACGAGTTCAGGCCTTTCTCGGAGTAAGTAATAGCCCTACGTCTCGGAGCCCGGAGGCGGTCGACCGGATTATGAGTGTATGAATTACAGGCGTGTGAACCCTTTACACTGAGGAGGGGGTGGCTTATATAGAGTTCGCCGGACCCCTTCGGCCCTCAGTTATGCAGAGTTTAAAATACATTAAGGTCGGGCGTTACTGGTAACGCCCTTAATAAAGTGCTATGATGACCATAAAAGCTACTTAATAACCGACCGTTAGCATGCGGAGTGCCTTTAGGTCTTCTCCCCGTCGAGTGGTTTGGTCTTGGTCGAGTGATCGCTTCTTGGTCGAGTGTCTTCGAGTCTGTCGAGTGGAACACCACCAAGTCGATTGAAAGGTGATTTCTTCTAGAGATGTCCTTGGGTAGGGCAGTTTGGACAGGTCCATAACCCTACCCTAGGTACATAGCTTCATCAGCCGGTCCGTAAAAAATTTACCGTGACCTAGAAAGTCCCTCTCCACCGCTATATATGTGGTTTCATCTTTCGAATATGGGCCAAACTCTATCCGCCTCCTTCGCCGCTCCGCCGCGATTCCCCTCCTTCTTCGCTCCAATTTCTCGCCGCCGGCGAGCCTAAAAAAGGCCTAGCGACCCTTGGATAGATGGCTACGGGGATGACGAGGAGCGCCGCCGCCGCCGCACGGAAGCGGGGAACGCGGAGGTGGCTCAACCACGGGAGCCGGCTGCCGCCGACATTCGAACGCCGCGAGCTCGTCGAGTACGAGCGCGAGGTCGCGGTCCGCCGTCACGCCTCCTCCGGACCCTCTGCCGCGGGGAGCTCGTACGTGTGCGCCTCGAGCTCGCGGCTCACTCCGGTCAAGAGAGAGCCGGAGGAGCTTGGGCCGCTCACTGTCAAGCTCGAGGACGACGCGCCGCCGCCGCCGCGTCGAGGAGTGGTCGGCCCCGAGGACTACCTCCCCCCGGGGCAGGAGGAGCACCTAGAGCGCGTCGTCATGGAGTGCTCGGGGAGGGAAGAGGAGGAGGTCAACGCGCCGCCGCCGCCGCGTCAAGGAGTGGTCGGCCCCGAGGACTACCTTCCCCCGGGGCAGGAGGAGCACCTAGAGCGCGTCGTCATGGAGTGCTCAGGGAGGGAAGAGGAGGAGGCCGCCGCCGCGAGCTCGAGTACGACCAGATCTTCCTCCAGCAGGCGTCGCCGTGTCGGAGGCGCACGTGTCCAAGTAGGCCGAGCAGGCCAAGGGCATCATCGACCTCGACTCTGATGAGGACTGAGCTCCTCCGGCTCCTCCGCCGTGTCGTCGCCGCCGCGAGCTCGTCGATTTTGGTAGCATAGGCTCGGGTATGCTGCACGGCCCGCAGATTCCCCCCTAGTAGTACAATGTAGTATAAATGATGAACTATGTATGATCAATGGAGTACGATGATGAACTATGTATGATCAATGTCGTTGCAAGTTTCTCCCGTGAATACTTTTTAAAATTTTTACAGTTTCATATACAGGGTCTGATCTGCGGCGCACAAATTCGCCCCGCAAAACATATCTGCAGCGCACGAATTCGCCCCGTAAAACAAATCTGCAACGAACTGCAAACGTATTTTGCGGGTCAGCATTATACGAGGTCTGCTAGAGATGCTTTGAGTAACACAAAAGGTAAACAGTGCAGCACAAGGATTCATCGTGACATACAAATCCTACGTCGTTTTGGTTTTTAAGAAACAGGAATCTTAAATTAACACCCAAGTTAACCTATGGTAGTGATGAAATGTTTGCTGGCCGTTGCATCTTGTCCCCATCTATGTCAGTTACTGTGCTGTGAGGGGGTGCAACGCATGTGGATATTCTTGCCTCCGATGTTTGGGTAGCCCCCATATGTGGACCGCCGCACCTTAATCTTTTTTAACTTTTGTTTTGTTGTTATAAACAATGGCAGCCTTAGATCCCCAATGCACAATCATTTGCTTTGACGGCACGTTGAAATGTGGGGCCATGTTTAGATTGTTGGGCAAGAACGTACACTTCGACTTAGTTTCAAATTTCGTCGCTTGTTTTCATGTCTGTTGAGAGTACTTATTGGTAGGTTTTGACTTGGCAAACATATTGGTAGACGCCAATAGTACCTGATTAAACAACGGCAAATGAGAACAAAATAGCACGACTTAAAGGCATTGTATGATACCCCTTAAACAAATATAAGATGTTTTAAATATTTTAATATGGACTACATACTGACTGGAATGAGTGAACAAATACGCTAAAATGCGTCTACAGACATTCAAATCAAAAAAGAGCATGTCATCTATCTATAAATGGAGAACCACAATTGAGTGAAAAAAGTGCATGCTGTATTTTTCACTGAACTAAAATTGTACTTTTACGAATCGATCACGACATTAGACTATCACAATTGACATAGACATGGACTCTTTTGTTTCTGATCGATGTTGATCATGGTGACATGTACTCGCGACTATTAGTATGGTTTGGTTTCAATGAAATTGGACCCGGGGGCACCGCTATGCCACTCATCTTAGAAAGGAAATAACAAAGTGCCACCAATATAACCAAAAGAAGAAGATGGGTGTAGTTTGTTGTCAAAACCATCCATTTTTATAGAGAAGTCCTTTGTGAAGTAATATGATATGACTAGTATGTCGTATCATTTATAACTTCTAGTTTGGTTTTTGTTTGTTCAACAAACCTTACTAGTAATTCCATTTTCTTTTTTGAGAGGGTATGATGAATAACCTTTTCTAGATAATCATTTGCATGCATAGTTCGCTTTTGGTGTTTGTCTTTTTGAAGCAAACAATGATTCAACATATTTCTCTAGTGGGGGGCTCATTATTACGTGCCACCGATCAAGGCATTTCGTGCAGCTTATAGGGATAAGGGAGGCTTACTTATCACAAAGTGCTATGAGAAGATGCAAATTGTCATTTTACCCGAGGCCGTCGTAGAGGATACCCTTATAGAAGTTTTTTAAAAAAACTTGTATCAAGCAAGTAGGAGCTTCGTCAACAGAGGTGGTGGGTGTTTGTTTCCTGCATGAATTGGGGCTAGCGGGTGTTCATTCTAATGTCGGCAATGATGATGTTCTTGTCTTTATTCCGCAGAGTCCCTCGGGCAGGTGGTATATTTGGTTGATGATGTTGATGTGTCTGCAGTGTTTAAGTGTGTGTGTGTGGGGGGGGACTTATGCGATGTTGCAATCCATGTATAGGAGTTTACAAAAGTAGCGTGTCAAGGGTGTTTGTCGATGTGTTTTTGTTGTGGTGTTGCATCGATGTAGTTTTGTTGTGGTGTTGCTTCATAGAGTAGTATGCATTTCATGTAACGCTTTTTCTTATTTTTCTCTCGTAAACAAGTGTGTAACAATTTTTTGTCTCAATGTTTTGCCCATAATTGGGTAATTCTCTTATGCTTAATTAATCGGTCGTGGGGCTTTGGTCTCCTCTTTTGAAAAGAAAATGAAGTGGGCAAGCCGTAAAGGATAAATCAGATTACACCATCTTGATTCCTGAAACTCATTCAAAGTTCCTAGTGCTAGAAAATGCAGGCTTTTGTGAAATCAACTTGCTTTTGAATATTTCTTTCAGGCTTCCATTGTACGAGTTCCGCCAGCCAACAGCACTGACGAATTCTCGAAGAGAAAAAAACAGCACTGACGAACTTTTTGCAAATCCTGCGAATTATTCCTGGATCAGAAAATACAACTGTGTCATCGACTTGTGACTTCATATAACACTGAATGCCAAGTACAGATCGGGGCCCAAAAACATCAGTTCGTGTCAACTTTGCTGGAGCACGGACAAAGATCACGGGCGAGAAATACAGGCGTGCATACCATATGAACGCTTAAAATGCTTGAAGGTCCAAATTGAAGCAGACGGTGTTTCTGTTTCAGGCCATGCAACTTTATTTTTCTTGAACATGCATTACCGACATCATGATGGGCAATGAACTCCTCTTCTACAAAAATAAATAAATTATACTGTATACTTAAAAAAAGAAGTAAGTATGCATTATGCTTACTTGGTGCCTCTGATTATACAGCAAAACAATTTACTGTTCTCTCGACGATGCAACACAAAGCTCTAAACAATAAAGATAGAATTAGCAAATATTTGCAACGTTATGATCTCAAATTCTTAAGCCCTTGCATGATGATGGACGACACTAAATTATTTCTTAATAGCTACAACTAGAATGAAAAATGTTTGTGAAGTTTGATTATGAATACTTATAACATTTTTTTGGGTAGAACTGGAGTCCTTGTCAGCAAAGTGTCAAAAAAGAATCATGCCCAATCCAACTTCAAGGTCCCGTTTAGGGAGAACAATGTTGAATGATGATGCAACATCACCGGCGTACAAGGCACGAATTTCAGTGAATTCGTCTGTCAGGGGACACACACGGTATTTCAGTGAATTCTTCTGTCAGGGGACACACACGGTAAGAGTTGCATTGCAAAGTCACATGCCAGGTCAGTAAATTCAGGAGCTACCTGACTAGCTCACCAAGCACAGTACACTCTACACTTCTTCCTTTTGAATGGAATCGCTCATGTTCAGAGGCTAGCGGCGCACGATTTATCTGTAGAAAACATAAATAAGTATTACCAGTGTATATAATATATTACATCCGTCTTCTTAGATTTATCTAGATATAGATGTATCTAACACTAAAAAGTGTCTAGGTACATCAGTACCTAGATAAATCCAAGACTAGTAATTCGAGACGGAGAGAGTAAGTAACAAAAGTGTAAGTTAGTGCGTAAAAGAGAAGGAAAGAAAGATGTGGTAACAAAACTTTGAGGATAATCTTATTTCTTGCCTCATGTAGCCGATCAATTGGTCACTGTGATTTTTGCCACTAGTGGTGATATACTTCCACGTAATTCACTGAATGTTGATAAAAACAATTAAATACCCACGTACTATCTCCGTCCTGATTTATTGGTCCTTTAGTATTTTGTGTCAAATTTTGATCATGGATTTAGTTAACTAAATGTTAACGTATGTCACAAAAAATAGTATCATTGAAAATTATATTTAAATACAAATTCAACGATATAATTTTTTATGACACGCATTAACATTTTTTTAGTTAAACCTATGGTTAAATTTTGACACAAAATAAGAAAAGGACCAATAGATCAGGACGGAGGTAGTAAATTACAATCAATATTTGATGTGTACCAGACAAGTGATTACACATATTATGCTCCCCACATAAGTTCACTACAATGAATTGAGTATGCTGCTAGAGATAAGAATGCCAAGAGAATGGTCTAGGGGGAGGCGACCTCGATATGCTCCGAGGAAACACTTCGGTGTCCTCCTTCCCCACGATGTCAGCACAGGAGAAGTTCATGTTCTTCTTATGCTCCAGCGTCTCTAACCATGGAGCCATTATTATGTCTCCCGCAAAACCGGGGTCATCAAAGGCTGGCTCGAGGAAAATTAAATCATTCTTGATTATCCAGTTGTCGCACAACACTTTACATCCAGTCTTTTCAAAGTTTCATCAAATGATGCTATTGCAATGTGGAAGCAGTGCGATGCAGCCCTGTCATTGCACCAACATTCTTGTCATTCGAGTTTCCGAGCTGTAAGCTTGCCGTCCTCCTAGTCATAGGCTTTGGCATGAAGGGGGTGCCCAACATTTTATCAAGGCCTTCGGCATTGTACTTCACATACTTGTTCGCATTGATGTCCCGCTCAACAAGCGGCCCGTAGTTCTGCATGAAGCTACGATAAACAGGCACTATAGCCTGCACCACAAGGTGGCACACCCTCTGCTGCAGATCCTTGTCTAGTGTGATCCAGGCGGACATGCTTCTGATACATCTCATCAAAGCTGGCGTTGAATGATTTGAGTCGTTGCTTCACCAAGTCTCTTGCTGTAGCCTGGCACTTGGAGAACAAGATCAAACACTCCCTGCTCAGCGGGGGCGTACGTGTTCCTCGGCTCTCCCTTAGAAACAGTGCCGCGTAGTGGTAACCTATCGATCCGCGAACCGGTCCGAACGTCCGCTCTCTCATAAATTGAGTGAAGGAGGAGGGCTTTTGCGGTCGTCTGGATTGCTGCCACGCACTCATCCGACACCCCGGTCCCACCCGACCCACGCAGTCTTCCGCGTGAAGCGGTTGTCGCGTATTCGTGCCACTCGAGACTGCCGTCACCGCATCCATTCCGTCCCAGACCGGACGCGACCTCACACTCTCGGGGGAGGTTCGGCGGTTGGCTTGGAGACGCCCTAATTAGCTGGGTTTCTGAAAGTTAATTAAGGTCATGTGCTGGTATAGTCTGGTAATTAAGCAGCCAGCCAGCCACGCATGCTCAGCCAGAGTGTCCAACGCCAGTGGTGGTAGTACTACTAGCACAGTAGTGGTAGTAGTATTTATTTACCAGCAAGTAGAACGCAATGTGGAACCAGCACGGCGCCAGTCCAGAAGGTCAACTACAGCTAGCCTAAATCAGGAATTTGGACGCGACAGCCGATCGCCGCTCGCCAGTCCGTTCCACGCTCCATCACCCTCTTTTGGAACTGACCGTGCTCACGTACACCGCGCACATCAGTCGGCGCACGGCGTACCGCTGGGTCAGCCGGTGGCGATGGCGATCACCAACCGTCCGGCCCGGCCATTAACTAAGTTTACTCCACCGGCCGAACTCACGCCCAACCAACCCACATTGAAGCGCTCCATCGACTGCACGCCAACATGGCAGCGGCTTCGGCCGGGACAGAAGCTTCCGGTGCGTGCCGATCCACGTTGCTTCCACGGCATCCTTTCCTTTGTGGTATCAAGTTTCCCATGCCCCGTCGCATACAGACGTGAACTCCACTGGCGTGCACCCACACCCAGGTAGACACGGCTCGGGTGCACCCAACCCAACTCGCTGGCGTGTCAGCGTGCGGGCGAGCAACAAAAGTGGCAAAGTAGCACCCCCACGCACAAAGCGGTGGCATCCATCCGTCCGTCCAATCCGAGTGCGCGTCCAGCAGAGAGAGCCTGGCCCTGGCGTGAGTGCGTGACAGATTGAAGTGAGCGTAGGCAATAATTGCGGTGAAAGAAACTCGCAGGGACGCACAGTGGTAAACATCAACGACGTAAACAACCTCGGAGCCGCCCTGACAGCAACCACACGGTCAACCACTGGCCCGAACCGGAAGCAACGGCGTCTCAGCCCCGATCGATCCCCGACGCCCGACGCGGTGCCCGCCAGCCAGCCAGCGACCCGCGCGGAAAGAGCACGGCCGCCGGGCGGGATCGCGCCGTCCCCACGAACCAGAGGGCCACGGGAAAAGCGTCCCCCAAACCCAGCCAAAGTGAGAACAAAACCCGGCGGCCGAGCTGGCTCCAATTACCCAACCTGCGGCCGCCGCCACCTCGCCCCCCGTCCACTATTTCTTTTCTTTTCTTTTCGACTCCACCCACGCCCCAACCACAGACCGGACCGGAGCAGGACCAGCGCGAGCCGAGCGGCGGAGGCCGGAGCGCGTGCCTTCAGTTTCGACTCTCCCTCCCTCGCTCCAGCTTTTCCCGTGGAAAAACTCTCCCCTTTTCCGCCTCCCCCTTTCTTTCCAAGTCCAACCTAAACCTCAGCCCCCCTTCCCCTCCCCCCGCCTCTGCCCCGCACGCCACACCACAGCACCCACCTCTCCGGACGGGCGCCCGTCGCCGTCGCCGTCGCCATCGCCTTTTCCCCCTCCCTCCCTCCCCGCGCCGGATAAGTAGTACGCACTCGCTTGCAAGGGACGCCGGACCTCGAGCTCCCACCGGCCGGCAGATTGATTCCTACACCAATTCCTGCGAGCCAGAGCGAGGGACAAGCCCGCCCGCGGCCGTGGGCGTCGAGCGGTCCGTCCGACGCGCATTCGGAGGGCGAGGCCGTGCGCTACCACCGGGGGATGGGGATGGATCAGGGGGCGGAGGAGGCGCGGCGGATGGCGAGCCTGCAGGCGGCGCGGAGCGCGCTGCGGGCCGGGGTGGAGCGGTCGCGGGCGCTGAGCCACGCGCTGGCGCGGACGGGGGCCCGGGTCGGGGAGATCCAGGCGCGGCTGGCGGCCACGGAGGCCGGGGTGCGCCCGATCCGCGCGCCGCGGGACGCGCTCGAGGGGGCCGGCCCCAACATCGACCGCGCCGTGGGGCCCGCCGCGGCCGTCCTCAAGGTGTTCGACGCCGTGCACGGCCTCGAGCCGCCGCTCCTCGCCGGGGCCGCCGCCCGGGAGGACCTCCCGGGCTACCTCGCCCTCGTCGCCCGCCTCGAGGAGGCGCTCCGCTTCCTCGCCGACAACTGCGGCCTCGCCGTCGACTGGCTCTCCGACATCGTCGACTACCTCGGCAAGCGCAGCCTCGCCGACCCCCGCTTCGTGGCCGGCCTCGCCGGGGCGCTCTCGAAACTCAAGGGCGTCCCCGCAGCCGACCTCGACGCCGGCCTCCTCACCGCCGCCCTCGACTTGCTCGAGGCCGAGTTCTGCCGCCTCCTCGCCGAGCACTCTGCTCCGCTCGCGATGCAGGAGGACCCCGACAAGGCCAAGCCCGCACCCGCCTCCATCACGCCGCCGAGGATCCCCGCCGCCGCCGTGCAGAAGCTGGCCCTCACCCTTGACCGCCTCGCCGCTAATGGGCGGCTCAGCTACTGTGTGGCGGCGTACGCCGACGCTCGCGGGGACACGGTGAGCGCCAGCCTCCACGCGCTCGGCCTGGATTACCTGCAAGACCAGACGCAGGATGCTCAGGCGCTGAGCCCGAGCGTCGAGCTCTGGGGCCGGCATTTGGAGTTCGCGGTGCGCCACCTATTGGAAGCTGAGCGGAAGCTCTGTGTTGCTGTCTTCGAGCGCCGGCCAGAAGCCGCGGCCGCTTGCTTCGCGGACATTGCGGCGCGCGCTGGAATTCTTGATTTCCTCAAGTTTGGCCGTGCCGTGGCTGATGCCAAGAAGGACCCCATCAAGCTCCTGAGGCTGCTTGATGTGTTTGATTCTCTCAGCAAGCTCAGATTGGACTTCAACCGGTTGTTTGGTGGAAAGGCATGCCTGGAGATCCAAAGCAGGACCAGAGAGCTTGTGAAGAGGGTGGTGGATGGCTCTGTTGAGATTTTTGAGGAGTTGCTGGTGCAGGTGGAGCTGCAGCGCAAGATGCCACCCCCAGCTGACGGCGGAGTGCCAGGCCTGGTTACCTTCGTCCCCAAGTACTGCAACCAGCTCCTTGGGGAGCAATATCGGCCTGTGCTCACACAAGTGCTCACCATCCACCGCAGCTGGCGCAAGGAGGCGTTCAACGACAAGATGCTCGTCGATGCAGTGCACAACATTGTTAAGGCCCTGGAGGCCAACTTCGACACATGGGCAAAGGCGTATGAGGATAAGACACTGTCATCTCTCTTCATGATGAACACACATTCGCACTTCTTCAAGCACCTGAAGAGCACTAAGATGGGGGAGATCTTAGGTGATGAGTGGCTCCGGGAGCATGAGCAGTACAAGGACTACTACTCAGCATTGTTTCTAAGGGAGAGCTGGGGAACGCTTGCGCCGCTGCTGAGCAGGGAGGGTCTGATCTTGTTCTCCAAGGGTCAGGCTACAGCAAGGGACTTGGTGAAGCAGCGGCTCAAATCGTTCAATGCCAGCTTCGATGAGATGTACCAGAAGCAGTCCGCGTGGATCATACCGGACAAGGATCTGCAGCAGAGGGTGTGCCACCTTGTGGTGCAGGCTATAGTGCCTGTTTACCGTAGCTTCATGCAGAACTACGGGCCGCTTGTCGAGCAGGACATCAGCGCGAGCAAGTACGTCAAGTACAGCGCTGAAGGCCTTGACAAGATGCTTAGCACCCTCTTCATGCCGAAGCTTAGGACTAGGAGGACTGCAAGCATGCAGATCAGAAACTCAAATGGCAAGATTGCCAGTGCAGTGACTGGGCTGCAGCGGAGTGCTTCAACATTGCAATAGCATCAGTTGAAGAAACTCCAGAAAGATTGGATGTACAGTAGTGTTGTGCAATAACTGAATAATCAAAGAATGATCTAATTTATTTCGAGCCAGGCGTTGAAGATCCCGGTTGTGCGGGAGACATAGTAATCGCTCGATGATAATAAGAGCTGCTGGAGCATAGTAAGAACATAGACTTCTCCAGCACTGACATAGTGGGGGGAGAAGGAAACTGAAATCTTTCCTCAGAGCATATGGATGCCCCCTTCCCCTAGATCATTATATTCGCATTCTTATCTCTAGCATTCATATACTCTATTTGTTTTAGGAAACTTATGTGTGGAGCATAAGATGTGTAATCAGTTGTCTGGTATATGTCAAAGATTGGTTGTAATTTAGGTGGGTATTTAGTTGTTTTTATCAATGTTCATTGAATTATATGGAAGTAAGTGTATTACTGCCTGTGACAAAAATGACTGATCAATTGACTGACTACATGAGGCAAGAAAACAGTCTATCTTCGAAGTTTCGGTTCCACATGTTTCTTTCTTTCTCTTTACGCACTAACTTACCGTTTTGTTACCTATTATGTGTATACTGCTACTTCTGTATGCTCTGTTCTACAGATAAATCATGCGCCCGTGTGCGGCGCTAGCCTCTGAACACGAGTGTTTCATGCAAAAAGAATTAGTGTACAGTTTACCTTGCTTGGTGAGCTAGTCAGGTAGCTCCAGAATTTACTGACCTGGCATATATATAACTTTGCAATGTAACCTGAATTTACTGACCTGGTATAGACTTTGGAATGCAACTGCTAACTGTGTGTGTCCAGTCACAGAAGAATGGACTGAAATTCGTACCTTGTACGCCGGTGATGGTTCTTCCTCAACGCGGTCTTGAATTTCAATTGAGCATGATTCTTTTTTGACACTTCGCTAACAAGGACTCCAGTTCTACCAAAAAAAAAAGGAGATGTTGTCTCAGTATTTGTAATCGAATTTCACAACCACTTCTCATTTGTATAGCTACTAAGAAATTTGAGGGTCGTCCATCATCATGAAGGGCTTAAAAATTGGGAAACTCTTATCATCACCCGGCAGATCGTAGCGTCCGCGTCCGCCACCTCCCCTGCCTTGCACGTGTCCCAGTGAGAGATCACACACCATCCTTTGTCGAACGCGCTTCTGTAATAGGAGCTATGTTTCTGAAACATATGTAGTATTGCAATGGTCTATGACGGGTATACGTTTTGCAACAAAATATCACTTACGAAATTTTTCTGCAACAAGACCTCGGTTGCAAAAAAAATTGCAACAAAAACTCAGTTGCAAAAAAATGCAAGAAAACAACTGTTGCAGAAAAATCCGGCAACAAGACATGTGTTGCAGAAGTAATCCTGCAACAAGACCTTTGTTGCAATGATGAAGGCACGTCTGAGCGCTCGATGTGGCTTTTAAAAAAAATCAGCCGGCGGACGCGTAGCACACCCCTTAAAAATTTGACGAAGTTGTAAATATTTGCTAATTCTGTCTTTTATTGTTTAGAGCTTTGCTGCTTGGTTGCAATATAAATGGCTGAATATGTATGCGGAAATGCTCTTTGTGTCGCGTCGACGAGAGAACCATAAATCTGTCTGTTGCATAATCAGAGGCACCAAGTAAGCTTAATGAGCTATAATTCATGTTAAACCATGTATCAGCCCCCACAAAAAAAATCATACTGTAAGCACCAAAATAAGTATCATTGAATATTGAAGTATAGATGTATACTTACTTTTATTTTGTAGAAGATGAGTTCATTGCCCTTCATGATGTCGCAAATCGACAAAGACCATCCAGACCTGGCATATCTGCAACGACGCAGTGCTGGCAATTAGTTGCCTGGCCTGAAATAGAAACACCGTTTGCTTCAATTTGGACCTTAGAGCGTGTACAATGTGTTGAGTCTTAAGAATGACCCAACACATATATTGTCTATGAAAGGTACATTTCTGTGAGCAAATACTTCCTAAGAGTGTGTCTGTGCTCATCGTCACTCAATCTCCTTAAATTTCTGTCACTTGCGAACTAAGATACGTGGTTCCCTCATCGCCACCAAATTCCCCTAAATTCATTGTCCCTTGCAAAGTAAGATACGCCGTTCCAAGAACTGATTCAAAGTAGATTTCTGTCAACACAATACGTCTCCTCTTTCTTCCTTTTTTCCCTTATTTATGCACGAGACCAACTAGTTTAGACACGGTACGACTACATTATGATTCATAAATTAGCATTATGTTTTATACATCATTCAATCAAACAAATAAGATGAACATGCCATATTTTACCACATGGTACATCAAGCATCACATACAAGGAAACATAAACAACAACTTGAAGAAACATCATATGCAACATCACCACAATCCTTGACCATGTCAAATCATGGACATACCTTCAATCGTCGTGAGAAAGATGCCCTTGCAGACCACCTTCCAAGGCCGCCGCCCTGGCATCCAGGATCCCGCACCCACTCGTACCGCTACCCGACACCAAGGCCACCAGCCACCGTGGGACGGGACCGAAAGGCACCTCCTTTCACATCCCCGGGAACCCCTACCCCACTTCCATGACCGGAACAAGGGGAAGACCAACCACATCGGAGAACCCTAGGCCAGACCCATTAGATCTGGATGAGTACAAGCATCGACGGCATCCACGACGGGAAGACACCTCCTTACCACATCCCCATGAGCTCTGGGCTCTGGTCGTCCAACCATGATCGGCATGGGGAGGAGTCACGCCCACAAGCCCCTAGGTCGTCCTGCTGGATCTAGGCGAGGTCAGTTACCCAAGGCTTCTGCCCCGACTAGATCTGGACAAGGGAAAGCAACATAAGGTGGACGACATGCCACTACCTTGATCACGACGGTCGCACCCGTCTTGGCCATGGCCCCCAAGCGTGAGGGTGGGGGGCACCCCCAGCAACGGCAAAAGCGAACACTGGACGAAGTAGGAGACTCCTTCAGGTGCCTTGACAAGAGCGGAGAAGAAGGCCCTTCGCCACCGTCTGCCGCTAGGGCTTTGCCCAGCGGCTCCGAGCAAGGGAAGGACGGGGAAAGGCCTGTGGCGGCGGGGATGGGTCGTCGCCGATTTAGGGTTTTTTCCAGCCCGGATGCCGTATTATAAAGAACATATATGGCACATTTTACTAACACGCATCTCAAAGCTATTAGAGATGCTCTCAGTGGAGCCAAAAGTAAATATGTGGGGCCATCATTGGAACTTTCGTGGCAAATTCCTGCTGCCATATTTGCGACGAAGATATTAGCGGAAACTTCCTGGAAGTTTCAAGATTACGTCTTTGTTGTTCTCAAGTGGTCATACTTTTCTCGGAACCAACACTTCCACGTGGCATCACATTATTGGAAGTAACTTAGGTAGATCTAACCCAAATAACTTAGGTAGACCTAGCGGCCCAGTTGCTTCGTCCCGGGGCCGCGTCCCTAGCGGCCCAGTTGAGCACGGCCCATGAGAGTGGGCGTGGGGAAGAGTGGTCGTGTCGCCCCCATTGTGGCGCTGTAACCGTCTGCGCACGCGCAGGGCTGGGCTGTGCTGGCTCGCGTGCTGCTCGCTAGAAACGCTCGAATCAGACATTTCTAGCCAGCTAGACCGACTCGGGCGCAAAAGCTGGCCCTGACGCAGGACGTGGTGCAGGGGCTTCGGGCGGAGATGGTGGGAAACGGAAATCGGCGGAGGCGGGTTGGCCCGCGTAATATACCCTACCCCCATTTACTCACTCACCCCCGCTCTAGGAAAAGCCATCCTCTGTTCTTGGCACCGATGACGACGATGACTCGGATCTGCGATAGCGGCGGCAACATTAGCAGGACTCTCTGGCAATGGTAGCTGCTTCTCCCCTTCTTCTTCAACTCTGTCCTGCCATCCTCGTTCCTCTGTTAGGTCGTTCATTAGGACTGTTTACGGTCGATTGCACCATTGCTGACCGCACCATGGATGTCGCTTAGGTTGTGGATGAACTGATGAAGCTTGTAGTTCAAGCAGCATCGTCGATAGCTATGGTTCAGGCCTGGATCTTGTTGGTCTGTAAGAAAGTTATTCGTCAGAATGACAAATCTCTAATCCGGTATGGTCCGATGTTAATCCGGAATCAGGAGAGGATAGTGAATCTGATCTACAGCAAAAATGGCAACGGCACAAAGGCTCTGTGGATGCTTCAAATGAAAAGAGCATCTTTCACAAGGCTTGTGCAGACATTCAGGAGCAGGGGCTGCTACAAGATAGCATCCACACCACTGTGGAAGAGCAAGTTGCCATGTTCCTCCATGTTGTAGGTCATAACCAGAGGTTCATTGTATGCGTAACACATATTTTTTTTACTCGTGAACATATCTGAAATCGTGAACATTTTTCAAATTCTTGAATATTTTTACAGATTTTGAACATTTTCTAAATCATGAACATGTTTTGAGTTCATCAACATTTTATACTATTTGCAAAATAAAAATTCTGAACATTTTATAAACATTTTTCTTGAATAGGCGAATATTTCTAGAATCGACGAACATTTTTTTGGAAATTGGTGGGACAATTTTCAAATTCACGAATGTTTTTTTGATTTAACGAACATTTTTTGAATCAATAACCTATTTTGTAACTCACGAGCAGTTTTTGAATTTTGAGATATTTTTCAATTCATGAACATTTTTTGAATTGGCGATTTTTTTCAATTTCATTAACATTTGTTAATACAAGAAGTTTTTAAAAAAATCATGATTTTTTTTGACTTCCCGAACATTCTTTTTCAAAATTGCGAACATTTTCTGAATCCACAAACATTTATGAATTATTAAAAATTTTATTAAAAAATTCGCATTTTTATTTTTGGAATATTGAAGTCCCAAATTACTTAAATTAGAAAAAAATAAATACCAAAAATAAAAACAAAATTTAAAAAACAGGCCATCGGACATGAACCGGCCCAGACAGGCGCTCTATGTCTTCTCCCAGCTCGTGTAGTATAGAAGTTTCGTACTACATGGGCCGGCCTAGGAGGGGCCTCCCCTGCGTGAACTGTTTTTTTTAATCACTTACGGGTGGTATTGACGGGTAATATTATACAACTTTGGGGGCAATTTCGGTGACGTACTGCGAGAAGCAATAGCCCCATTATTATTAGGTATAGATAGATATAGATATAGATAGATATAAATATAAATAGATATAGATATAGATAGATATAGATATAGATACAGATTTCTAAAGTGGACTTTTATTCATTATACGTTGTATGCATCCCAGTTCACAGGTGCATATTTCATTTATCACTTCTTTAATCTGCCAGAGATAGAGGGAAACAACTGGTTCCAATAGCTCCAAGTAAAAATGTCGTGGTACTAGTTCTAGACGGGTGATCAATAATATATAAATCCTCACAAAATGAAAGATATAAAATTGCAGCTCAAATCATTATTGATATTTCTACTTCTATCGTGATCATGGTAAATCAACCGCAGAAGAGATGTCATCGTTCAGACAAGACTTCGTCCAACCAGTGGCGGAGCCCTTCAAATAAAAATTCATTCAGGTCCAACCCTTTCTTGTCTGCCTCTCACAGCCTCTCTTGTAACCGTATAACTATGTTTGGTATGTGTTGCTATACTTAATACTCCCTCCGTCCGAAATTATTTGTCGCATAAATAAATAAAAATGAATGTATCTAGAATTAAAATATATTTAGATACATCCATTTCCCTGATAAGTAATTTCCAACAGAGGGAGTATATCTACAGAGTATCTAGGAGAGAGTAAACGTAAGTTTCAGGCGGTGGCTCATTCTCAGTTTCTCACTGTTATAGAAAGTATGTTAACATGGTGAAAATGCAACTCTGGCACCTGGAGATGCACTGATGTTCATGTGATCTCATAGGAGTATGCAGACGAGACATTCAGGCCATGCCACTTGATACAGTATAAATCAAAAGCCACTACTAATTTCATTGATATCACAGATGGAAAACTCATCCATGTGCCCATACAGAGGTGGAGCGTGACACAAAACACAGGAGGGGCCAGATTCAAGTAGGAGTATAAGTAAATAACGTGGCCTTTCTAATTTTGTAAACATAGAATAGTTAGAGAAGTGTTGGATAAGGAACAGAAGAGCTAGAAACATTGTAGGAAAAATAAGTGGAGATTTTTTTTTTAGAGTCAAACGAATTGAAGAGCTAGGTACGAGTTTTTTTCCTGAAGGTTGGAGAGCTTTTTTAGTTGTTGGGGAGCTTTTTAGGTGCAAAAAAGATTGGAGAGCTTTTTTTAGCGAGTTAAATACATTACATGTGCCCTAATTTGTCCGGCGCGATCAGTTTGATGTCTAAACTTGAAAAATACATAAAAGTGGTGCCGTAACTTGTCTAGGCGTTCAAGTTTAGACATTACATGTGGCCCAGCGACAGGCTGGCATGCCACGCGGGCACTCGATATGGCGGCATACCTCCAATGGCACATTATTTTGAACGCTTAGACAAGTTATGACACCACTTTTGTGTATTTTTCAAGTTTTGACATCAAATTGACCGCGCCGGACAAGGTAGGCACTTGTAGTCTATTTAACTCTTTTTTAGCTGTTGGAGTTATGTTTTTTAAGAGGTAATATCACTAGTAGTCATAGAACTTGCGTTGCATGTTCAGTTTAATACTAAAACTTTAAAAATACGGATTTATAGTAATCTAATTTGTTGTTTGGTGTAAATACGGTGCTTTGTACTGTATCCGGACGTACAACAGCCAGCCAGCCTGTGTGGCATGCCAGTATGGGGTGGCCCACATGTCTTTGGGTGGGAGTAAAAAAATTCAGATAACTCCCTGAATTATTTTAATTACATAAAAAAGCCTAGGTGAGACCCACTGTCAGTGAACAGTATACAAGAGAAAAATAAGAGGTGGCGGGGATCGATCCCAAGGCCTACGGAGGGCTAGCACACTGTCAACAACCGTGCCCAATGACATCCGAGATATGCAAACGATAACGAGGTTTTATATGCTGTCAGCTCTAATGTTCTATAATCACTGCAGCCCATTAGATTATGCGCCTTTGAATTTTGTTTAGAAATTTGTATGTAAATTATGATCTCGGTAGTAAAAATAATGTTTAAATTTCCGCGTGTTATATTGTAAATACAAACGAAATAAATTTCTTTCCAAACTGTTCATGTATTATTTAAAAATATTTATATATTTAAAAAATATAGTTATGACTTAGATTTGTTTTGTATAATCTAAATAATACAAATATTTGTAAAATTACAATTCAGAAACATTAAGTTAACTATACAAACATTTCAATAATCACACACACATTTGTACAGTTCAATATTCGTACAAATATTCATAATTTAAAATTTAAACTGTTGACATGAATATTCAGTCGTGTCTAACATAAAACACATGTTTATATTTAAAAGTTTTATTCATTAATCATCCTTTGTATATGTAATATCCTTTAACACATAAATATTTGTACATAATTTTATTACTTATGTTTTAAGAATATCTTAAAAAGTTTCTTAAATCATTTTATTACTTATGTTTTACTCAATATTATTTATATAATACATGGGCTTATATTTTTTATTAACTAATCATCTTCTGTATGCATAATATTTTGACATGCAAATATTTGAACATAACTTTATTACGCTTTACAAATATTGTAAAGGAAATAGTGTGTGCAAAATGGGCCACAGTATGTGCAGTCCATTTAAGCTCCACATGCATCCTGGTTCAAAAAATATTGTTATCCACATTAGACAATAGAGCTTGAAAGGTGTAGTAGCTATATTGGCTTGTATTCTACTCGTTGATCACGGGTTCGAGACCTAGCGGCTCTATTTTTTATGTTAATTTTCTAATCTATGAGTAGTACAGTTTTTGTATCATATTTTTCAATTTTAATTTCACAAATATTTGTATTATTTTTAATTATACAAACATTTTTGTAATATGTATATCATAATTTACGTACAAAATACTTAAAAAAATTAAAGGCGCAAAATGAGCTGCACTGATCATAGCCCATTAGTGCTGATAGGCCCACCTGTTTAACGAAAGGATATAAGACGTAGTTATCCGTTCAAAGCATTGTGTATCATTTGTCGGGCTGGTACACAGGGTGTGCGCACCTACATCAGGTCGACGGTTTGAACCCCACCAGCTCCTAATTTTCTCTTGTTCATATGTTCCTGATACGGTAAAAAGCATCGTATTTGCATTAAACAACAAGTTAGATGACCATAAATTCATATTTTTTAACATTTTAGCACTAAACTGAACATTACCTCTTTTTTTAGTGAACCTGTTGGAGTTTTTAGTTTTTTTTGAGAAATTGTTGGAGTTTTTTAGGTGGAAAGGATTGGAGAGATTGGAGGTTGGTATTGCATTGTACGTCTCGGCCACTACGGAGCACTGCCCAGTACGTCAAAACCCAGCCCACAATGTAGCAAAAGGAGCTCTCTTTTTTAAGGGTAGCAAAAGGAGCTTATGACTGAAATCACTAATTGAGAAGTGCACTTCCTTTGCTTGGTAGCTCCATAGAAGGATTGGGATCACGTTGAATGCGAGCTTTAAGCCATAGCTTCGAGGTGTCTTGGTATGGGGGGCATCCTGATCTCAACTAGCCCTTGAAGAATCTGAACTACCTGTCCCATTGTTGGTCGATCAAGCTCATGGTGTTGGATGCACCAACATGCAACCTTGCAAGCCAGTTCAGCCCCAACCAAATTAAGATCACCATGTAACGTTTGATCTATCAAACTCCCGACGTCTCCTTCAAGAAGCTTGTGTGCGGCATGAACAGGGAAAGAAACATCAAGGTCGCCACCGCTAGAATATGATGCACTTGAGTTCTTCTTTCCAGATATAATTTCAAGCAACATCATCCCATAGCTATACACATCGACTTTTGGTGTAACAGCAACGCCACTGATCCATTCAGGTGCAAGGTACCCTGCAGTTCCTCTGATTGTAGTCAGTACTCGGCTGAATTCCCTCCCCAAAAGCTTCGCCATCCCAAAGTCTGCAACTTTGGGAATAAATGAATCATCAAGAAGTATGTTTTCTGGCTTAATATCGCAGTGTATGATGCAGTCTCGACATCCCTCATGCAAGTAGGCTAAACCTCGAGCAACCCCTATGGCTATCTGATATCTAATAGTCCAACTCAATATTGTTGAATTGTTTCGAAATAAATGGACATCAAGAGAGCGATTTGACATGTGTTCATAAACAAGCAACCTCTTGGAACCCTCACAACATAAACCAACAAGCTTAACTAAATTGATGTGCTGGATAGCTCCAATTGAGCTCACTTCAGCTCTGAATTGCTCCTCTCCTTGAGAAGCACCGTCAAGCCTTTTCACTGCTATAGCTACCGAGTCATTTAAAACCCCCTTGAATATAGAACCAAAACTGCCCGCACCCAACTTATCTTTGAATTTTGTTGTGGCATGCTGTAAATCAGTGTATCTAAATGCAATGATTCTGTTACAACCTTGAACACCATCCAGTATATGGCTAGAGCTCTTACTTCTGTTTCTCAACATCTTTATCAGGAGAACAAGTGCAAATAAACCTATAGCAGAAATGTCTGTACCAATTGCAACTCCAATAACAATCCCCTTTCTGTTGTTTTCCAATCTGTTGAAATCTTTAGCAGAAATACAAAGGTAAAGAGTTCCTCCGGTTGTACTTGTAGTCTCACTACATTGTAGCGCTCTTATGCTGAGCAATTCATTATGCCAGACAGAACATCTTCCATCATTGAAGGAATATGCGGTGCAAGAGCAATTACTCAGGCAAACTTGTGCGCATTCACTGGCGCTTGTAGCAGCTTCGAGTTTTGGGACATTCTCAGGCATGCAACTCAACGCATGGCAAAGAGTAGAACTTGTCTGTTGTATGAGATATGCTTTTGTTGCTAATGCAGTCTAACGGATTATTTCTGGAGCACCCACTTGTTCGATCTTCTATTTCCCAATCCTGGGGGGATGTTATGCTGAAGCCCTCCATGCAATTGCAATGTGGAGGCGCATTCTCGTTGCAAATTGTGAAAGGTCCACAAATTGCGTAGACATCACACTGAAGTTTTGGTTGGACAAAGGCCAGTATCCAATCCTGGGAACCGTCCAACCAAATGAACTGTTTTAATCGACCTGACACGTCAACTACAAAACGAGTAACCATAGATTCATTGACAAAGTTAATTGTTAAATACTTCTCTTGGTCATTGTTGACAAATGTTACGATGGAAACAGGGTTGTTTGCTGTCATCTCTAGAATTAAGGCAAAGTATTTGTCGTTCCATACACCGGTTGACCAATATGGTATGGATGAGTTCAATGGTGTAAGCAAGAACTGATCGGCACCACTGGGGTCTAACGTATGACAGTACACGCCGGTAGCTAGGTCCATCAAGTTCTTCCAAGAGACGATCTGACGGTTCAAGCCAGTGACCTTGTCCGGTCCAAGCTTTGCCCCAGGGAAAAGTGTATCTGTGGGGTGATCAAAGCTCTGCCACAGAACCTCTGCTGAGTTTGAAGAGTCTGTCAGGATGAGATTTCCACTACTCAAAAGCATAGCACTGGTGCTATTTCTTGTGATGTTTGCTTGTGTGCTCCAGATTATAGACCTGGTGGACTGGTTTAAGATGACAAGGTTGCCATCATGGAAGATTGTGAGCTCTAGTGCGGTGGTGCTCTTGATTGGTGTATCCCTATTTGCGACCCATGCAGAAGTAAACTTGGGGACTGTATTGAACCATATGCCAAGGTACCAGTTGGTGGTGTCTTGGGAGGGTTTGTGATGTCTACTACACAACCTTCTTCTTGTAGACGTTGTTGGGCCTCCAAGTGCAGAGGTTTTTAGGACAGTAGCAAATTTCCCTCAAGTGGATGACCTAAGGTTTATCAATCCGTAGGAGGCATAGGATGAAGATGGTCTCTCTCAAGCAACCCTGCAACCAAATAACAAAGAGTCTCTTGTGTCCCCAACACAGCCAATACAATGGTAAATTGTATAGGTGCACTAGTTTGACGAAGAGATGGTGATACAAGTGGTATATGGATAGTAGATAAAGGTATTTGTAATCTGAAAATATAAAAACAGCAAGGTAACTAATGATAAAAGTGAGCGTAGACGGTATTGCAATGATAGTAAACAAGGCCTAGGGTTCATACTTTCACTAGTGCAAGTTCCCCCAACAATAATAACATAATTGGATCACATAACTATCCCTCAACATGCAACAAAGAGTCACTCCAAAGTCACTAATAGCGGAGAACGAACGAAGAGATTATGGTAGGGTACGAAACCACCTAAAAGTTATTATTTCCAATCAATCCATTGGGCTATTCCTATAATTGTCACAAACAGCCCTAGAGTTCGTACTAGAATAACACTTTAAGATGCAAATCAATCAAAACCCTAATGTCACCTAGATACTCCAATGTCACCTCAAGTATCCGTGGGTATGATTATACGATATGCATCACACAATCTCAGATTCATTTATTCAACCAACACAAAGGACCTCAAAGAGTGCCCCAAAGTTTCTACCGGAGAATCACGACAAAAACGTGTGCCAACCCCTATGCATAGGTTCATGGGCGGAACCCGCAAGTTGATCACCAAAACATACATCAAGTGAATCACGTGATATCCCATTGTCACCACAGATACGCACGGCAAGACATACATCAAGTGTTCTCAAATCTTTAAAGACTCAATCCGATAAGATAACTTCAAAGGGGAAACTCAATCCATTACAAGAGAGTAGAGGGGGGAGAAAACAAGATCCAACTATAATAGCAAAGCTCGCGATACATCAAGATCGTGCCAAACCAAGAACACGAGAGAGAGAGAGCGATCAAACACATAGCTACTGGTACATACCCTCAGCCCTGAGGGAGAACTACTCCCTCCTCGTCATGAAGAGCACCAGGATGATGAAGATGGCCACCGGAGAGGGATTGCCCCCTCCGGCAGGGTGCCGGAGCGGGTCTAGATTGGCTTTCGGTGGCTACGGAGGCTTCTGGCGGCGGAACTCCCGATCTATTGTGGGTTCTGGAAGTTTTAGGATACGTAGGTATATATGGGTGCAGGAAGTACGCCGGTGGAGCTTCGGGGGCCCCACGAGGCAGGGGGCGCACCCTAGGGGGGTGGGCGCCCCCCACCCTCATGGGCACCTCCCTTCTCTCCCGATGTGGGGTCCAAGTCCATCCGGTAGCTTTCCTTCCAAAAATAACTTCTCTAGTTGATTTCATTCCGTTTCGACTCCGTTTGATATTCCTTTTCTTCGAAACACTGAAATAGGCAAAAAAACCAGCAAATCTGGGCTGGGCCTCCGGCTAATAGGTTAGTCCCCAAAAAAATATAAAAGTGGGTAATAAAGCCCAATATTGCCCAAAACAGTAGATAACATAGCATGGAGCAATCAAAAATTATAGATACGTTGGAGACGTATCAAGCATCCCCAAGCTTAATTCCTGCTCGTCCTTGAGTAGGTAAATGATAAAAGAAAGAATTTTTGATGTGGAATGCTAGTTGGCATAATTTCAATGTAACTCTTCTTAATTGTGATATGAATATTCAGATCCGAAAGATTCAAGACAAAATTCATATTGACATAAAATGATAATACTTCAAGCATACTAACTAAGCAATTATGTCTTCTCAAAATAACATGGCCAAAGAAAGTTCATCCCTACAAAATCATATAGTTTAGTCATGTTTCATTTTCGTCACACAAGAATGCTCTCATCATGCACAACCTCGATGACAAGCCAAGCAATTGTTTCATACTTTGGTAATCTCAAACTCATAAACTTTCACGCAATACATGAGCGCGAGCCATGGATATAGCACTATGGGTGGAATAGAATATAATGAGGGGGGTTATGTGGAGAAGACAAAAAGGAGAAAGTCTCACATCAACGAGGCTAATCAATGGGCTATGGAGATGCCCACCGATTGATGTTAATGCAAGGAGTAGGGATTGCCATGCAACGGATGCACTAGAGCTATAAATGTATGAAAGCTCAACAAAAGAAACTAAGTGGGTGTGCATCCAACTTGCTTGCTCACAAAGACCTAGGGCACTTGAGGAGGCCCATTGTTGGAATAAACAAGCCAAGTTCTATAATGAAAAATTCCCACTGTTATATGAAAGTGACAAAACAAGAGACTCTCTACTATGAAGATCATGGTGCTACTTTGAAGCACAAGTGTGGTAAAAGGATAGTAGCATTGTCCCTTCTCTCTTTTTCTCCCATTTTTATTTTTTTGGGCCTTCTCTTTTTTATGGCCTTTCTCTTTTTTGGGGCCTTCTCTTTTTTTATTCCTGACTTGGGACAATGCTCTAATAATGATGATAATCACACTTCTATTTATTTACAACTCAATGATTAAAACTCGATACTAGAATAAAGATCACTCTATATGAATGCCTCCGGCGGTGTACCGGGATTGCGATGAATCAAGTGTGACATGTATGAAAAATTATGGACGGTGGCTTTGCCACAAATATGATGTCAACTACATGATCATGCAAAGCAATATGACAATGATGATGCGTGTCATAATAAACGGAATGGTGGAAAGTTGCATGGCAATATATCTCGGAATGGCTATGGAAATGCCATAATAGGTAGGTATGGTGGCTGTTTTGAGGAAGATATAAGGAGGTTTATGTGTGATAGAGCGTATCATATCACGGGGTTTGGATGCACCTGCGAAGTTTGCACCAACTCTCAATGTGAGAAAGGCCAATGCACAGTACCGAAAAGGCTAGCAAGGATGGAAGGGTGAGAGTGCGTATAATCCATGGACTCAACATTAGTCATAAAGAACTCACATACTTATTGCAAAAATCTACAAGTCATCAAAAACCTCGGTACTACGCGCATGCTCCTAGGGGGATAGATTGGTAGGAAAAGACCACCGCTCATCCCCGACTGCCACTCATAAGGAAGACAATCAAATAACACCTCATGTTTCAAATTTGTTGCATAACGTTTACCATACGTGCATGCTACGGGACTTGCAAACTTTAACACAAGTATTTCTCAATTTCACAATTACTCAACTAGCACGACTTTGATATTATTACCTCCATATCTCAAAACAATCATGAAGCATCAAACTTCACTTAGTATTCAACACCCTCATAAGAGAATTTTATTATTAATCTTATGTACCTAGCATATTAAGATTTTAAGAAAATTGCCATGCTATTTAAGACTCTCAAAATAATATAAGTGAAGCATGAGAGTTCATCTATTTCTTCAAAATAAAACCACCACCATGCTCTAAAAGGTATAAGTGAAGCACTAGAGCAAATGACAAACTACTCCGAAAGATATAAGTGAAGATCAATGAGTAGTCGAATAATTATGCAACTATGTGAAGACTCTCTAACATTTAAGAATTTCAGATCTTGATACTTTGTTCAAACAGAAAGCAAAACAAAATAAAATGACATCTAACAATAGCAAACATCATGTGAAGAAGCAAAAACTTAGGATCAACCGATACTAACCGATAGTTGTTGAAGAAGAAAGGTGGGATGCCAACCGGGGCATCCCCAAGCTTAGACGCTTGAGACTTCTTGAAATATTATCTTGGGGTGCCTTGGGCATCCCCAAGCTTGAGCTTTTGTGTCTCCTTAATTCCTCTCATATCACGGTCTCCCTAAATCTCAAAAGCTTCATCCACACAAAATTCAACAAGGACTCGTGAGATAAGTTAGTATAAACCATTGCAAAAACCTTATCATACTCTACTGTAGCAAATCACTAAAATTATTATTCAACATTGCATACTAAATGCCTCTGCATATTTAATAGTCATATCCTCAAATAGAATCATTAAAGAAGCAACCAAATGCAAACAATGCAAACACAACAGCAATCTGCCTAAACAGGATAGTCTGTAAAGAATGCTGCAACTGAAGGAAATATGCCCTAGAGGCAATAATAAAGTTATTATTTATTTCCTTATTTCATGATAAATGTTTATTATTCATGCTAGAATTGTATTAACCGGAAACATAATACATGTGTGAATACATAGACAAACAGAGTGTCACTAGTATGCCTCTACTTGACTAGCTCGTGGATCGAAGATGGTTATGTTTCCTAGCCATAGACATGAGTTGTCATTTGATTAACGGGATCACATCATTAGGAGAATAATGTGATTGACTTGACCCATTCCATTAGCTTAGCACTTGATCGTTTAGTTTGTTGCTATTGCTTTCTTCATAACTTATACATGTTCCTATGACTATGAGATTATGCAACTCCCGTTTACCGAAGGAACACTTTGTGTGCTACCAAACGTCACAACGTAACTGGGTGATTATAAAGGTGCTCTACAGGTGTCTCCAAAGGTACTTGTTGGGTTAGCGTATTTCGAGATTAGGATTTGTCACTCCGATTGTTGGAGAGGTATCTTTGGGCCCTCTCGGTAATGCACATCACTTAAGCCTTGCAAGCATTGCAACTAATAAGTTAGTTGCGGGATGATGTATTACGGAACGAGTAAAAGAGACTTGCCGGTAACGAGATTGAACTAGGTATTGAGATACCGACGATCGAATCTCGGGCAAGTAACATACCGATGACAAAGGGAACAACGTATGTTGTTATGCGGTTTGACCGATAAAGATCTTCGTAGAATATGTGGGAGCCAATATGAGCATCCAGGTTCCGCTATTGGTTATTGACCGGAGACGTGTCTCGGTCATGTCTACATAGTTCTCGAACCCGTAGGGTCCGCACGCTTAAGGTTTCGATGACAGTTATATTATGAGTTTATGAGTTTTGATGTAGCGAAGGAGTTCGGAGTCATGGATGAGATCGGGGACATGGCGAGGAGTCTCGAAATGGTCGAGACGTAAAGATCGATATATTGGACGACTATATTCGGACATCGGAAAGGTTCTGAGTGATTCGGGTATTTTTCGGAGTACCGGAGAGTTACGGGAATTCGCCGGGGAGTATATGGGCCTTATTGGGCTTTAGGGGAAAGAGAGAGGAGAGGTTGGGCGCCCCCCCCCAAGGCCTAGTCCGAATTGGACTAAGGGGAGGGGCTGCGCCCCCTCCTTCCTTCTCTTCTCCCTTCCCTTGCCTTGACTCCTACTCCTACTACTTGGAAGGGGGGAATCCTACTCCCGGTGAGAGTAGGACTCCTCCAGGGCGCGCCATAGGGGCCGGCCCTATCCCCCCTCCTCCACTCCTTTATATACGTGGCCAAGGGCACCCCATAGACACAACAATTTATCCTTGAGATCTATTAGCCGTGTGCGGTGCCCTCCTCCACCATAATCCTCGATAATATTGTAGCGATGCTTAGGCGAAGCCCTACGACGGTAGAACATCAAGATCGTCACCACGCCGTCGTGCTGATGGAACTATTCCCCGACATTCTGCTGGATCGGAGTCCAGGGATCGTCATCGAGCTGAACGTGTGCTAGAACTCGGAGGTGCCGTAGTTTCGGTGCTTGATCGGTCGGGCCGTGAAGACGTACGACTACATCAACCGCGTTGTGCTAACGCTTCCGCTTCCGGTCTACGAGGGTGCGTAGACAACACTCTCCCCTCTCGTTGCTATGCATCACCATGATCTTGCGTGTGCATAGGCAATTTTTGAAATTGCTACGTTCCCCAAAAGTGGCATCCGAGCCAGGTTTTATGCGTTGATGTAATATGCACGATTAGAACACAAGTGAGTTGTGGGCGATATAAGTCATACTGCTTACCAGCATGTCACACTTTGGTTCGGCGGTATTGTTGGATGAAGCGGCCCGGACCGACATTACGCGTACGCTTATGCGAGACTGGTTCTACCGACGTGCTTTGCACACAGGTGGCTGGCGGGTGTCAGTTTCTCCAACTTTAGTTGAACCAAGTGTGGCTACGCCCGGTCCTTGCGAAGGTTAAAAGAGCACCAACTTGACAAACTATCGTTGTGGTTTCGATGCGTAGGTAAGAACGGTTCTTACTCAGCCCGTAGCAGCCACGTAAAACTTGCAACAACAAAGTAGAGGACGTCTAACTTGTTTTTGCAGGGCATGTTGTGATGTGATATGGTCAAGACGTGATGAGATATAAGTTGTTGTATGAGATGATCATGTTTTGTTGAAGTTATCGGCAACCGGCAAAAGCCTTATGGTTATCTCTCTATTGCATAAGATGCAAGCGCCAAATAATTGCTTTACTTTATCGCTATGCGATAGCAATAGTTGCAAGAGCAATTGTTGGCGAGACAACCATGTGACGACACATTGATATAGATCAAGATGATGGAGATCATGGTGTCATGCCGGTGACGATGGAGATCATGACGATGCTTTGGAGATGGAGATCAAAGGCACAAGATGATGATGGCCATATCATGTCACATATTATGATTGCATGTGATGTTTATCTTTTATACATCTTATTTTGCTTAGTTCGGTGGTAGCTTTATAAGATAATCTCTCACTAAATTATCAAGGTATAAGTGTTCTCCCTGAGTATGCACCGTTGCGAAAGTTCTTCATGCTGGACACCACGTGATGATCGGGTGTGATAGGCTCTACGTTCAAATACAACGGGTGCAAAAGAGTTGCACACGCGGAATACTCAGGTTAAACTTGACGAGCCTAGTATATAACAGATATGGCCTCGGAACACGAAGACCGAAAGGTCGAGCGTGAATCATATAGTAGATATGATCAACATAGTGATGTTCACCATTGAAACTACTCCATCTCACGTGATGATCGGACGTGGTTTAGTTGATTTGGATCACGTGATCACTTAGAGGATTAGAGGGATGTCTATCTAAGTGGGAGTTCTTAAGTAATATGATTAATTGAACTTAAATTTATCATGAACTTAGTCCTGGTAGTATTAGCATATCTATGTTGTAGATCAATAGCTCGCTTTTAGCTCCCCTATTTTATTTTTGATATGTTCCTAGAGAAAACTAAGTTGAAAGATGTTAGTAGCAATGATGCGGATTAGATCCGTGATCTGAGGTTTATCCTCATTGCTGCACAGAAGAATTATGTTCTTGATGCATCTTTTATACATCTTATTTTGCTTAGTTCGGTGGTAGCTTTATAAGATAATCTCTCACTAAATTATCAAGGTATAAGTGTTCTCCCTGAGTATGCACCGTTGCGAAAGTTCTTCATGCTGGATACCACGTGATGATCGGGTGTGATAGGCTCTACGTTCAAATACAACGGGTGCAAAAGAGTTGCACACGCGGAATACTCAGGTTAAACTTGACGAGCCTAGTATATAACAGATATGGCCTCGGAACACGAAGACCGAAAGGTCGAGCGTGAATCATATAGTAGATATGATCAACATAGTGATGTTCACCATTGAAACTACTCCATCTCACGTGATGATCGTACGTGGTTTAGTTGATTTGGATCACGTGATCACTTAGAGGATTAGAGGGATGTCTATCTAAGTGGGAGTTCTTAAGTAATATGATTAATTGAACTTAAATTTATCATGAACTTAGTCCTGGTAGTATTAGCATATCTATGTTGTAGATCAATAGCTCGCTTTTAGCTCCCCTATTTTATTTTTGATATGTTCCTAGAGAAAACTAAGTTGAAAGATGTTAGTAGCAATGATGCGGATTAGATCCGTGATCTGAGGTTTATCCTCATTGCTGCACAGAAGAATTATGTTCTTGATGCACCGCAAGGTGACAGACCTATTGCAGGAGCAGATAAAGACGTTATGAACGTTTGGCTAGCTCAATATGATGACTACTTGATAGTTTAGTGCACCATGCTTAACAGCTTAGAATCAGGACTTCAAAGACGTTTTGAACGTCATGGACCATATGAGATGTTCCAGGAGTCGAAGTTAATATTTCAAGTAAAATACCCGAGTTGAGAGATATGAAGTCTCCAACAAGTTCTATAGCTAAAAGATGGAGGAGAATAGCTCAAGCAGTGAGCATGTGCTCAGATTGTCTGGGTACTACAATCGCTTGAATCAAGTGGGAGTTAATCTTCCAGATAAAATAGTGATTGACAAAATTCTCTAGTCACCATCACCAAGTTAGTAGAACTTCGTGATGAACTATAATATGCAAGGGATGACGAAAGAAGTTCCCAAGATCTTCGTAATGCTGAAATCGATGAAGGTAGAAATCAAGAAAAACATCAAGTGTTGATGGTTAACAAGACCACTAGTTTCAGGAAAAGGGCAAAGGGAAAGAAAGGGAACTTCAAGAAGAACGGCAAGCAAGTTGCTGCTCAAGTGAAGAAGCCCAAATCTGGACCTAAGCCTGAGACTAAGTGCTTCCACTGCAAAGGGACTGGTCACTAGAAGCGGAACTACCCCAAGTAATTGGCAGATAAGAAGGATGGCAAAGTGAACATAGGTATATTTGATATACATGTTATTGATATGTACTTTACTAGTGTTCGTAGCAACCCCTCGGTATCTGATACTGGTTCAGTTGCTAAGAGTAGTAACTCGAAACGGGAGTTGCAGAATGAACAGAGACTAGTTAAGGGTGAAGTGATGATGTGTGTTGGAAGTGGTTCCAACATTGATATGATCATCATCGCACACTCCCTATACTTTCGGGATTAGTGTTGAACCTAAATAAGTGTTATTTGGTGTTTGCGTTGAGCATGAATATGATTTGATCATGTTTATTGCAATACGGTTATTCATTTAAGTAAGAGAATAAATTGTTGTTTTGTTTACATGAATAAAACCTTCTATGGTCATACACCCAATGAAAATGGTTTGTTGGATCTCGATTGTGGTAATACACATTCTCATAATATTGAAGCCAAAAGATGCAAAGTTAATAATGATAGTGCAACTTATTTGTGGCACTGCCGTTTAGGTCATATTGGTGTAAAGCGCATGAAGAAAATCCATGCTGATGGGCTTTTGGAATCAGTTGATTATGAATCAGTTGATGCTTGCGAACCGTGCCTCATGGGCAAGATGACTAAGACTCCGTTCTCCGGAACAATGGAGCAAGCAACCGACTTACTGGAAATAATACATACTGATGTATGTAGTCCAATGAATGTTGAGGCTCGCGGCGGGTATCGTTATTTTCTGACCTTCACAGATGATTTGAGCAGATATGGGTATATCTACTTGATGAAACATAAGTCTGAAACATTTGAAAAGTTCAAAAACTTCAGAGTGAAGTGGAAAATCATCGTGACAAGAAAATAAAGTTTCTATGATCTGATCGTAGAGACAAATATTTGAGTTACGAGTTTGGTCTTCAATTAAAACAATGTGGAATAGTTTCACAAAATCGTGCCACCTGGAACACCACATCATAATGGTGTGTCCGAACGTCATAACCGTACTATTATTGGATATAGTGCAATCTATGATGTTTCTTACCGATTAACCACTATAGTTTTGAGGTTATGCATTAGAGACAGCTACATTCACGTTAAATAGGGCACCATCTAAATTCCGTTGAGACGACACCGTATGAACTATGGTTTGGCAAGAAACCTAAGTTGTCGTTTCTTAAAAGTTTGAGGTTGCAATGCTTATGTGAAAAGGTTTCAACCTGATAAGCTCAAACCCAAATCGGAGAAGTGCGTCCTCATAGGATGCCCAAAAAGAAAATGTTGGGTACACCTTCTATCACAGATCCGAAGGCAAGATATTCGTTGCTGAGAATGGATCCTTTCTAGAGGAGTTTCTCTCGAAAGAAGTGAGTGGGAGGAAAGTAGAACTTGATGAGGTAACTGTACCTACTCCCTTATTGGAAAGTAGTTCATCACAGAAATCTGTTCCTGCGACTACTACACCAATTAGTAAAGCTAATGATGATGATCATGTAAACTTCAGATCAAGTTACTACCAAACCTTGTAGGTAAACCAGAGTGAGATCCGCACCAGAGTGGTACGGTAATCCTGTTCTGGAGGTCATGTTACTTGACCATGACGAGCCTATGAACTATATATGAGGAAGCGATGATGAGCCCAGATTCCACGAAATGGCTTGAGGCCATAAAATCTGAGATGGGATCCATGTATGAGAACAAAGTGTGGACTTTGATTGACTTGCCCATTGATCGGCAAGCCATTGAGATTAAATAGATCTTCAAGAGGAAGACAAACGCTGATAGTAGTGTTACTATCTACAAAGCTAGAATTGTCACAAAAATGTTTTCGACAAGTTCAAGGTGTTGACTACGATGAGAGTTTCTCACTCGTATCTATGCTTAAGTCTGTCCGAATCATGTTAGCAATTGTCATCTGGCAAATGGATAAACAAAACTGCATTCCTTAATGGATTTACTAAAGAAGAGTTGTATATGATGCAATCAGAAGGTTTTGTCAATCCTAAAGGTGCTAACAAAATATGCAAGCTCCAACGATCCATCTATGGACTGGTGCAAGCATCTCAGAGTTGGAATATACGCTTTGATAAGTTGATCAAAGCATATAGTTTTATACAGACTTGTGGTGAAGCCTGTATTTACAAGAAAGTGAGTGGGAGCACTACAGCATTTCTGATAAGTATATGTGAATGACATATTGTTGATCGGAAATTATGTAGAATTATTCTGCAAAGCATAAAGGAATGTTTGAAAGGATTTTTTCGAAGAAAGACCTCGGTGAAGCTGCTTACATATTGAGCATCAAGATCTATAGAGATAGATCAAGACGCTTGATAAGTTTTTCAATGAGTACATACCTTGACAAGATTTTGAAGTAGTTCAAAATGGAACAGTCAAAGAAGAAGTTCTTGCCTGTGTTACAAGGTGTGAAGTTGAGTAAGACTCAAAACCCGACCACGGCAGAAGATAGAGAGAGAATGAAAGTCATTCCCTATGCCTCAGCCATAGGTTCTATAAAGTATGCCATGCTATGTACCAGACCTATTGTATACCCTGCCCTGAGTTTGGCAAGGGAGTACAATAGTGATCTAGGAGTAGATCACTGGACATTGGTCAAAATTATCCTTAGTGGAATAAGGATATGTTTCTCGATTATGGAGGTGACAAAAGGTTCGTCGTAAAGGGTTACGTCGATGCAAGTTTTGACATTAATCCAGATGACTCAAAGTCTCAATCTGGATACATATTGAAAGTGGGAGCAATTAGCTAGAGTAGCTTAGTGCAGAGCATTATTGACATAGAAATTTGCAAAATACTTACGGATCTGTATGCGGCAGACCCGTTGACTAAACTTCTCTCACAAGCAAAACATGATCACACCATAGTACTCTTTGGGCGTTAATCACATAGTGATGTGAACTAGCTAGATTATTGAATCTAGTAACCCTTTGGGTGTTGGTCACATGACGATGTGAACTATGGGTGTTAATCACATGGTGATGTGAACTATTGATGTTAAATCACATGGCGATGTGAACTAGATTATTGACTCTAGTGCAAGTGGGAGACTGAAGGAAATATGCCCTAGAGGCAATAATAAAGTTATTATTTATTTCCTTATTTCATGATAAATGTTTATTATTCATGCTAGAATTGTATTAACCAGAAATATAATACATGTGTGAATACATAGACAAAATAGTGTCACTAGTATGCCTCTGCTTGACTAGCTCGTTGATCGAAGATGGTTATGTTTCCTAGCCATAGACATGAGTTGTCATTTGATTAACGGGATCACATCATTAGGAGAATGATGTGATTGACTTGACCCATTCCATTAGCTTAGCACTTGATCTTTTAGTTTGTTGCTATTGCTTTCTTCATAACTTATACATGTTCCTATGACTATGAGATTATGCAACTCCCGTTTACCGGAGGAACACTTTGTGTGCTACCAAACATCACAACGTAACTGGGTGATTATAAAGGTGCTCTACAGGTGTCTCCGAAGGTACTTGTTGGGTTGGCGTATTTCGAGATTAGGATTTGTCACTGCGATTGTCGGAGAGGTATCTCTGGGCCCTCTCGGTAATGCACATCACTTAAGCCTTGCAAGCATTGCAACTAATAAGTTAGTTGTGGGATGATGTATTACAGAACGAGTAAAAGAGACTTTCCGGTAACGAGATTGAACTAGGTATTGAGATACCGACGATCGAATCTCGGGCAAGTAACATACCGATGACAAAGGGAACAACGTATGTTGTTATGCGGTTTGACCGATAAAGATCTTCGTAGAATATGTGGGAGCCAATATGAGCATCCATGTTCCGCTATTGGTTATTGACCAGAGACGTGTCTCGGTCATGTCTACATAGTTCTCGAACCCGTAGGGTCCGCACGCTTAAGGTTTCGATGACAGTTATATTATGAGTTTATAAGTTTTCATGTACCGAAGGAGTTTGGAGTCCCGGATGAGATCGGGGACATGACGAGGAGTCTCGAAATGGTCGAGACGTAAAGATCGATATATTGGACGACTATATTCGGACATCGGAAAGGTTCCGAGTGATTCAAGTATTTTTCGGAGTACCGGAGAGTTACGAGAATTTGCCGGGGAGTATATGGGCCTTATTGGGCTTTAGGGGAAAGAGAGAGGAGAGGTTGGGCGCCCCCCCCAAGGCCTAGTACGAATTGGACTAAGGGGAGGGGCTGCGCCCCCTCCTTCCTTCTCTTCTCCCTTCCCTTGCCTTGACTCCTACTACTACTTGGAAGGGGGGGGGGAATCCTACTCCCGGTGGGAGTAGGACTCCTCCAGGGCGCGCCATAGGGGCCGACCCTCTCCCCCCTCCTCCACTCCTTTATATACGTGGCCAAGGGGCATCCCATAGACACAACAATTGATCCTTGAGATCTATTAGCCGTGTGCGGTGCCCTCCTCCACCATAATCCTCGATAATATTGTAGCGGTGCTTAGGCGAAGCCCTGCGACGGTAGAACATCAAGATCGTCACCACGCCGCCGTGCTGACGGAACTCTTCCCCGACATTCTGCTGGATCGGAGTCCGGGGATCGTCATCGAGCTGAACGTGTGCTAGAACTCGGAGGTGTCGTAGTTTCGTTGCTTGATTGGTCGGGCCGTGAAGACGTACGACTACATCAACCGCGTTGTGCTAACTCTTCCGCTTCTGGTCTACGAGGGTACGTAGACAACACTCTCCCCTCTCGTTGCTATGCATCACCATGATCTTGCGTGTGCGTAGGAAATTTTTAAAATTGCTACGTTCCCCAACAGCAACATCCATACTTCCCTAGCTCCAAAAAAAATTATAAAAGAAAATTCCCACTGTATTAAATTTATCAGAGCTTAATATGCAAAAGGTTTCAACATTTATCACATTCTGACTTTTCTAGGGAATTATTGCAACAGCGGTAAACTTTCTGTTTTCAAACAGCAACATGTGGACTTGTAAAATAGGCATAGTAAAGGCTATCAATGCCACTTTTATTGAAATAAAATATACAAAACATTTTTCTAAATAACAGCAAGCAAATCCTAACAAAATAAATTGACACTCCAAGCAGAATACATATCATGTGGTGAATAAAAATATAGCTCCAAGTAAAGTTACCAATGAACGAAGACGAAAGAGGGGATGCCTTCCGGGGCATCCCCAAGCTTAGGCTTTTGGTTGTCCTTGAATATTATCTTGGGGTTCCTTGGGCATCCCCAAGCTTAGGTTCTTGCCACCCCTTATTCCATAGTCCATCAAATCCTTACCCAAAACTTAAAAACGTCACAAAACAAAACTTAACAGAAAACTCGTAAGCTCCGTTAGTATAAGAAAATAAATCACCACTTCAAGGTACTGTAATGAACTCATTCTTTATTTATATTGGTGTTAAACCTACTGTATTCCAACCTCTCTATGGTTTATAAACTCTTTGACTAGCCATAGATTCAACAAAATAAGTAAACAACACATGAAAAACAGAATCTGTCAAAAACAGAATAGTCTGTAGTAATCTCAATCAAACGTATACTTATGGAACTCATAAAATTCTCAAATAAATTTCCGGATGAGGAATTTATCTATTAATCATCTGCCAAAAGAATTAACTAAATAGCACTCTCCAAATAAAAATGGCAGCAATTCTCGTGAGCGCTAAAGTTTCTGTTTTTTACAGCATGATCAACAAGACTTTCCCCAAGTCTTCCCAAAGGTTCTACTTGGCACAAACACTAATTAAAAGCATAAATCCACATATAAACAGAGGCTAGATGAATTATTTATTACTAAACAGGAACAAAAAGCAAGTAACAAGAATAAAATTGGGTTGCCTCCCAACAAGCGCTATCGTTTAACGCCCCTAGCTAGGCATGATGATTTCAATGATGCTCACATAAAAGATAAGAATTGAAACATAAATAGAGCATCATGAAGAATATGACTAGCACATTTAAGTCTAACCCTCTTCCTATGCATAGGGATTTTGTGATTAAACAACTTATGGTAACAATAATCAACTTGCGTAGGAGGGCAAAACAAGCATAACTTCAAAATTTTAAGCACATAGAGAGGAAACTTGATATTATTGCAATTCCTACAAGCATATATTCCTCCCTTATAATAATTTTCAGTAGCATCATGAATGAATTCAACAATATAACCAGTACCTAAAGCATTCTTTTCATGATCTACAAGCATAGAAAATTTACTACTCTCCACATAAGCAAGATTCTTCTCATTCGGAATAGTGGGAGTATCATAAGAGACTCGAATACTATAAATTGTTTCCACATCAGAAGAGTAATGTTCAGAAAAGGGGTAACCATAATCATGACAAGTTTTATAAATATAGTCCTCACTACTTTTTATAGCATATGTATCATCACAATAATTATCATAAGTAGGAGGCATGTTATTATCATTATAAATTTGCATATCAAAACTTGGGATACTAAAAATATCATCTTCATTAAGTGTAGCATCCCCAAGCTTGGGGAAAATATTAATTGCAGCAAATATATTCTCAAAAACATCATCTTCATCAAACATAGCATCCCCAAGCTTGGGCCTTTTCATATTATAAGCATAATCACTCTCATCATTAATAGGATGGATATCACCAATAGTATAGCAATTATCATATTATTCCAAGCAAGTGCCAAAAGATTTTCAAGATCATAAGAAGTATCATTATCTTCCACAATTATATTTTCATGAGGCACAATAGTAATAGGAGCAGCATTATTTGAGAGAGATATCTTTTTACCTCTCTTCATTTTTCATTTCTTCTTCTTCACCACATCATGTGTGGGTTCAATCCTCTTTTTGGAGCTCCTTATTAATGAGATTGGTTGAATAGGAGGCTCCTCCTCGTTACCTGATTCATCATAAGAAATAATAGGAGGATATTGGGAAGTCTCTTCCCTTTCATTAGTATTCTCTTCATCTTCTATTTGTTTTCTTTTCTTTATGTAATTGGCAATATAAGAATTTTCAATGCAATTCACCGCACAATACATATAAATTTCCTCTAGGTCAAAATGAAGAACTCTATCAAGGGAAAATTTTGGAATATCCTTAGTTATACGTTTCATTTCTTCGTAGCCCATAAGAAAACTAAGTTCATTATAATGTGCAAGGGAAATCAAGTCATCACAAATTTTGGACACGATTAGATCATGAAACAATTTGCATCGGATAATTAAATGACCACGTTCATTACAAAGCTCACAAGTATGGCCAAGAAAATTTAAATTTTCAGCACAATCATCTAGCTCTTCTTACAACAGTTTAGTTTCTAAGTACTTATGCTTCTTGCAATATCTATCTTCTCTATTTAGTGTGTACTTACAAACCCAATGCACTCCACAAAAATTGACATGTTTATACGAGACATTTTCATCATAACTAGTGCAATCATTATTAGTTTCATGGATATTCAAAGAATTCGTACTAACAACATTGCAATCATGCTCATCATTCAAATATTTAGTTCCAAACATTCTAATGCATTCTTCTTCTAGCACATGAGCACAATTTTCAATTCCATCATACTCACGAAAGATATTAAAAAGATGAAGCGTATGAAGCAAACTTAATTCCATTTTTTATAGTTTTCTTTTATAAACTAAACTAGTGATAAAACAATAAGTTAAAAGACTCGATTGCAAGATCTAAAGAGATAGCTGTTGGGGAACGTAGTAATTTCAAAAAAATTCCTACGCACACGCAAGATCATGGTGATGCATAGCAACGAGAGAGGAGAGTGTTGTCTACGTACCCTCGTAGACCGAAAGCGGAAGCATTAGCACAACGCGGTTGATGTAGTCGTACGTCTTCACGGCCCGACCGATCAAGCACCGAAACTACGGCACCTCCGAGTTCTAGCACACGTTCAGCTCGATGACGATCTCCATCCGATCCAGCAGAATGTCGGGGAAGAGTTCCGTCAGCACGATGGCGTGGGTGATGATCTTGATGTTCTACCGTACGCAGGGGCTTCGCCTAAAGCACCACTACAATATTATCGAGGTTATGTGGAAGGGGGCATCGGCACACGGCTAAAGAGATCCAATCATCAATGTGTGTCTATGTGGTTCCCCTTGGCCACGTATATAAAGGAGTGGAGGAGGGGGGAGAGGGCCGGCCCCTATGGCGCGCCCTGGAGGAGTCCTACTCCCACCAGGAGTAGGATTCCCCCCCTTCCAAGTAGTAGGAGTAGGAGTCGAGGCAAGGGAAGGGAGAAGAGAAGGAAGGAGGGGGCGCAGGCCCTCCCACTAGTCCAATTCGGACTAGCCCTTGGGGGGGCGCCCAACCTCTCCTCTCTCTTTCCCCTAAAGCCCAATAAGGCCCACATACTCCCCGGCGAATTCCCGTAACTCTCCGGTCCGAAAAATACCCGAATCACTCGGAACTTTTCCGATGTCCGAATATAGTCGTCCAATATATCGATCTTTACGTCTCGACCATTTCGAGACTCCTCGTCATGTCCACGATCTCATCCGGGACTCCGAACTCCTTCGGTACATCAAAACATATAAACTCATAATATAACTGTCATCGTAGCGTTAAGCGTGCGGACCCTACGGGTTCGAAAACTATGTAGACATGACCGAGACATGTCTCTGGTCAACAACCAATAGCGGAACCTGGATGCTCATATTGGCTCCTACATATTCTACGAAGATCTTTATCGGTCAGACCGCATAACAACATACGTTGTTCCCTTTGTCATCGGTATGTTACTTGCCCGAGATTCGATCGTCGGCATCTCAATACCTAGTTCAATCTCGTTACCGGCAAGTCTCTTTACTCGTTCCGTAATACATCATCTTGCAACTAACTCATTAGTTGCAATGCTTGCAAGGCTTAGGTGATGTGCATTATCGAGAGGGCCCAGAGATACCTCTCCGACAATCGGAGTGACAAATCCTAATCTCGAAATACGCCAACCCAACAAGTACCTTCGGAGACACCTGTAGAGAACCTTTATAATCACCCAATTACATTGTGACATTTGGTAGCACACAAAGTGTTCCTCCGGTAAACGGGAGTTGCATAATCTCATAGTCATAGGAACATGTATAAGTCATGAAGAAAGCAATAGCAACAAACTAAACGATCAAGTGCTAAGCTAACGGAATGGGTCAAGTCAATCACATCATTCTCCTAATGATGTGATCCCGTTAATCAAATGACAACTCATGTCTATGGTTAGGAAACATAACCATCTTTAATCAACGAGCTAGTCAAGTAGAGGCATACTAGTGACACTCTGTTTGTCTATGTATTCACATATGTATTATGTTTCTGGTTAATACAATTCTAGCATGAATGATAAACATTTATCATGATATAAGGAAATATATAATAACTTTATTATTGCCTCTAGGGCATATTTCCTTCAGTCTCCCACTTGCACTAGAGTCAATAATCTAGTTCACATCGCCATGTGATTTAACATCAATAGTTCACATCACCATGTGATTAACACCCATAGTTCACATCGACATGTGACCAACACCCAAAGGTTTACTAGAGTCAATAATCTAGTTCACATCGCTATGTGATTAACACCCAAAGAGTACTGAGGTGTGATCATGTTTTGCTTGTGAGAGAATTTTAGTCAACGGGTCTGCCACATTCAGATCCGTAAGTATTTTGCAAATTTCTATGTCAACAATGCTCTGCACAGATCTACTCTAGCTAATTGCTCCCACTTTCAATATGTATCCAGATTGAGATTTAGAGTCATCTGGATCAGTGTCAAAATTTGCATCGACGTAACACTTTATGACGAACGTTTTGTCACTTCCATAATCGAGAAACATATCCTTATTCCACTAAGGATAATTTTGACCAATGTCCAGTGATCTACTCCTAGATCACTATTGTACTCCTTTGCCAAACTCAGGACAGGGTATACAATAGGTCTGGTACACAGCATGGCATACTTTATAGAACTTATGGCTGAGGCATAGGGAATGACTTTCATTCTCTCTCTATCTTCTGTCGTGGTCGGGTTTTGAGTCTTACTCAACTTCACACCTTGTAACACAGGCAAGAACTCCTTCTTTAACTGTTCCATTGTGAACTACTTCAAAATCTTGTCAAGGTATGTACTCATTGAAAAAACTTATCAAGCGTATTGCTCTATCTCTATAGATCTTGATGCTCAATATGTAAGCAGCTTCACCGAGGTCTTTCTTTGAAAAACTCCTTTCAAACATTCCTTTATGCTTTGCAGAATAATTCTACATTATCTCCGATCAACAATATGTCTTTCACATATACTTATCAGAAATACTGTAGTGCTCCCACTCACTTTCTTGTAAATACAGGCTTCACCACAAGTCTGTATAAAACTATATGCTTTGATGAACTTATCAAAGCGTATATTCCAACTCCGAGATGCTTGCACCAGTCCATAGATGGATTGCTGGAGCTTGCATATTTTGTTAGTACCTTTAGGATTGACAAAACCTTCTGGTTGCATCATATACAACTCTTCTTTAATAAATCCATTAAGGAATGCAGTTTTGTTTATCCATTTGCCAGATTTCATAAAATGCGGCAATTGCTAACATGATTCAGACAGACTTAAGCATAGATACGAGTGAGAAACTCTCATCGTAGTCAACACCTTGAACTTGTCGAAAACCTTTTTGCGACAATTCTAGCTTTGTAGATAGTAACACTACTATCAGCGTCCGTCTTCCTCTTAAAGATCCATTTAATCTCAATGGCTCGCCGATCATTGGGCAAGTCAATCAAAGTCCATACTTTGTTCTCATACATGGATCTCATCTCAGATTTCATGGCCTCAAGCCATTTCGTGGAATCTGGGCTCATCATCGCTTCCTCATAGTTCGTAGGCTCGTCATGGTCAAGTAACATGACCTCCAGAACAGGATTACCGTACCACTCTGGTGCGGATCTCAGTCTGGTTTACCTACGAGGTTCGATAGTAACTTGATCTGAAGTTACATGATCATCATCATTAGCTTCCTCACTAATCGGTGTAGTAGTCACAGGAACAGATTTCTATGATGAACTACTTTCCAATAAGGTAGTAGGTACAGTTACCTCATCAAGTTCTACTTTCCTCCCACTCACTTCTTTCGAGAGAAACTCCTTTTCTAGAAAGGATCCATTCAAAGCAACAAATATATTGCCTTCGGATCTGTGATAGAAGGTGTACCCAACATTTTCTTTTGGGTATCCTATGAAGACGCACTTCTCCGATTTGGGTTAGAGCTTATCAGGTTGAAACTTTTTCACATAAGCATTGCAACCTCAAACTTTAAGAAACGACAACTTAGGTGTCTTGCCAAACCATAGTTCATACGGTGTCGTCTCAACGGATTTATATGGTGCCCTATTTAACGTGAATGCAGCTGTCTCTAATGCATAACCCCAAAACGATAGTGGTAGATCAGTAAGAGACATCATAGATCGCACCATATCTAATAAAGTACGGTTATGACGTCCGGACACACCATTACACTGTGGTGTTCCAGGTGGCGTGAGTAGGGAAACTATTTCACATTGTTTTTAACTGAAGGCCAAACTCGTAACTCAAATATTTTACTTCTGCGATTATATCATAGAAACTTTTATTTTTGTTACGATGATTCTTCACTTCACTCTAAAATTCTTTGAACTTTTCAAATGTTTCAGACTTGTGTTTCATCAAGTAGATATACTCATAACTGCTCAAATCATCTGTGAAGATCAGAAAATAATGATACCTGCCACGAGCCTCAATATTCATCGGACCACATACATCAGTATGTATGATTTCCAACAAATATGTTGCTCGCTCCATTGTTCCGGAGAACGGAGTCTTAGTCATCTTGCCCATGAGGCATGGTTTGCAAGCATCAACTGATTCATAATCAAGTGATTCCAAAAGCCCATCAGCATGGATTTTCTTCATGCGCTTTACACCAATATGACCTAAATGGCAGTGCCACAAATAAGTTGCACCATCATTATTAACTTTGCATCTTTTGGTTTCAATATTATGAATATGTGTATCACTATGATCGAGATCCAACAAACCATTTTCATTGGGTGTGTAACCATATAAGGTTTTATTCATGTAAACAGAACAACAATTTATTCTCTTACTTAAATGAATAACCGTATTGCAATAAACATGATCAAATCATATTCATGCTCAACGCAAACACCAAATAACACTTATTTAGGTTCAACACTAATCCCAAAAGTATAGGGAGTGTGCGATGATGATCATATCAATCTTGGAACCACTTCCAACACACATCGTCACTTCACCCTTAACTAGTCTATGTTCATTCTGCAACTCCCGTTTCGAGTTACTACTCTTAGCAACTGAACCAGTGTCAAATACCGAGGGGTTGCTACGAACACTAGTAAAATACACATCAATAATCTGTATATCAAATATACCTTTGTTCACTTTGCCATCCTTCTTATCCGCCAAATACTTGGTGCAGTTCCGCTTCTAGTGAACAGTCCCTTTGCAGTAGAAGCACTTAGTCTCAGGCTTAGGACCAGACTTGGGCTTCTTCACTTGAGCAGCAACTTGCTTGCCGTTCTTCTTGAAGTTCCCCTTCTTCCCTTTGCCCTTTTCTTGAAACTAGTGGTCTTGTCTACCATCAACACTTGATATTTTTATTGATTTCTACCTTCGTCGATTTTAGCATTACGAAGAGCTTGGGAATCGTTTCTGTTATCCCTTGCATATCATAGTTCATCACGAAGTTCTACTAACTTAGTGATGGTGACTAGAGAATTCTGTCAATCACTATTTTATCTGGAAGATTAACTCCCACTTGATTCAAGCGATTGTAGTACCCAGACAATCTGAGCACATGCTCACTGCTTGAGCTATTCTCCTCCATCTTTTAGCTATAGAGCTTGTTGGAGACTTCATATCTCTCAACTCGGGTATTTCCTTGAAATATTAACTTCAACTCCTGGAACATCTCATATGGTCCATGACGTTCAAAACATCTTTGAAGTCCCGATTCTAAGCCGTTTAAGCATGGTGCACTAAACTATCAAGTAGTCATCATATTGAGCTAGACAAATGTTCATAACATCTGTATTTGCTCCTGCAATAGGTTTGTCACCTAGCGGTGCATCAAAAACATAATTCTTCTGTGCAGCAATGAGGATAAACCTCAGATCACGGATCCAACCGTATCATTGCTACTAACATCTTTCAACTTAGTTTTCTCTAGGAACATATCAAAAATAAAAGAGGGGAGCTAAACGCGAGCTATTGATCTACAACATAGATATGCTAATACTACCAGGACTAAGTTCATGATAAATTAAAGTTCAATTAATCATATTACTTAAGAACTCCCACTTAGATAGACATCCCTCTAATCCTCTAAGTGATTACGTGATCCAAATCAACTAAACCATGTCCGATCATCACGTGAGATGGAGTAGTTTCAATGGTGAACATCACTATGTTGATCATATCTACTATATGATTCACGCTCGACCTTTCGGTCTCCGTGTTCCGAGGCCATATCTGTTATATGTTAGGCTCGTCAAGTTTAACCTGAGTATTCCGCGTGTGCAACTGTTTTGCACCCGTTGTATTTGAACGTAGAGCCTATCACACCCGATCATCACGTGGTGTCTCAGCACGAAGAACTTTCGCAACGGTGCATACTCAGGGAGAACACTTATACTTTGATAATTTAGTGAGGGATCATCTTATAATGCTACCGTCAATCAAAGCAAGATAAGATGCATAAAAGATAAACATCACATCCAATCAATATAAGTGATATGATATGGCCATCATCATCTTGTACTTGTGATCTCCATCTCCGAAGTATCGTCATGATCACCATCGTCACCGGCGTGACACCTTGATCTCCATCGTAGCATTGTTGTCGTCTCGCCAATCTTATGCTTCCATGACTATCGCTACCGCTTAGTGATAAAGTAAAGCATTACAACGCGATTGCATTGCATACAATAAAGCGACAACCATATGGCTCCTGCCAGTTGCCGATAACTCGGTTACAAAACATGATCATCTCATACAATAAAATTTAGCATCATGTCTTGACCATATCACATCACAACATGCCCTGCAAAAACAAGTTAGATGTCCTCTACTTTGTTGTTGCAAGTTTTACGTGGTTGCTACGGGCTTAGCAAGAACCGTTCTTACCTACGCATAAAACCTAGGCTCGGATGCCACTGTTGGGGAACGTAGTAATTTCAAAAAATTTCCTACGCACACGCAAGATCATGGTGATGCATAGCAACGAGAGAGGAGAGTGTTGTCTACGTACCCTCGTAGACCAAAAGCGGAAGCGTTGGCATAACGCGGTTGATGTAGTCGTACGTCTTCACGGCCCGACCGATCAAGCACCGAAACTACGACACCTTCGAGTTCTAGCACACGTTCAGCTCGATGACGATCCCCGGACTCCGATCCAGCAGAATGTCGGGGAAGAGTTCCGTCAGCACGACGACGTGGTGACGATCTTGATGTTCTACCGTCGCAGGGCTTCGCCTAAGCACCGCTACAATATTATCAAGGATTATGGTGGAAGGGGGCACCGCACACGGCTAAGAGATCAATCATCAATTGTTGTGTCTATGGGGTGCCCCTTGACCACGTATATAAAGGAGTGGAGGAGGGGGGAGAGGGCCGGCCCCTATGGCGCGCCCTGGAGGAGTCCTACTCCCACCAGGAGTAGGATTCCCCCCCTTCCAAGTAGTAGGAGTAGGAGTCGAGGCAAGGGAAGGGAGAAGAGAAGGAAGGAGGGGGCGCAGGCCCTCCCACTAGTCCAATTCGGACTAGCCCTTGGGGGGGCGCCCAACCTCTCCTCTCTCTTTCCCCTAAAGCCCAATAAGGCCCACATACTCCCCGGCGAATTCCCGTAACTCTCCGGTACTCCGAAAAATACCCGAATCACTCGGAACTTTTCCGATGTCCGAATATAGTCGTCCAATATATCGATCTTTACGTCTCGACCATTTAGAGACTCCTCGTCATGTCCACGATCTCATCCGGGACTCCGAACTCCTTCGGTACATCAAAACATATAAACTCATAATATAACTGTCATCGTAGCGTTAAGCGTGCGGACCCTACGGGTTCGAAAACTATGTAGACATGACCGAGACATGTCTCTGGTCAACAACCAATAGCGGAACCTGGATGCTCATATTGACTCCTACATATTCTACGAAGATCTTTATCGGTCAGACCGCATAACAACATACGTTGTTCCCTTTGTCATCGGTATGTTACTTGCCTGAGATTCGATCGTCGGCATCTCAATACCTAGTTCAATCTCGTTACCGGCAAGTCTCTTTACTCGTTCCGTAATACATCATCTCACAACTAACTCATTAGTTGCAATGCTTGCAAGGCTTAGGTGATGTGCATTACCGAGAGGGCCCAGAGATACCTCTCCGACAATCGAAGTGACAAATCCTAATCTTGAAATACGCCAACCCTACAAGTACCTTCGGAGACACCTATAGAGCACCTTTATAATCACCCAGTTATGTTGTGACGAAAGCAATAGCAACAAACTAAACGATCAAGTGCTAAGCTAACAGAATGGGTTAAGTCAATCACATCATTCTCCTAATGATGTGATCCCGTTAATCAAATGACAACTCATGTCTATGGTTAGGAAACATAACCATCTTTAATCAACGAGCTAGTCAAGTAGAGGTATACTAGTGACACTCTGTTTGTCTATGTATTCACACATGTATTATGTTTCCGGTTAATACAATTCTAGCATGAATAATAAACATTTATCATGATATAAGGAAATATATAATAACTTTATTATTGCCTCTAGGGCATATTTCCTTCAATACCTTCAAGCGCTAACCTTCCCGAAAACGGCACCAGAAAAGAGCTTGATGTCTACTACACAACATTTTTCTTGTAGACGTTGTTGGGCCTCCAAGTGCAGAGGTTTTTAGGACAGTAGCAAATTTCCCTCAAGTGGATGACCTAAGGTTTATCAATCCGTAGGAGGCGTAGGATGAAGATGGTCTCTCTCAAGCAACCCTGCAACCAAATAACAAAGAGTCTCTTGTGTCCCCAATACAGCCAATACAATGGTAAATTGTATAGGTGCACTAGTTCGGCGAAGAGATGGTGATACAAGTGGTATATGGATAGTAGATAAAGGTATTTGTAATATGAAAATATAAAAACAGCAAGGTAACTAATGATAAAAGTGAGCGTAGACGGTATTGCAATGATAGTAAATAAGGCCTAGGGTTCATACTTTCACTAGTGCAAGTTCCCTCAACAATAATAACATAATTGGATCACATAACTATCCCTCAACATGCAACAAAGAGTCGCTCCAAAGTCACTAATAGCGGAGAAGGAACGAAGAGATTATGGTAGGGTACGAAACCACCTGAAAGTTATTATTTCCAATCAATCCATTGGGGTATTCCTATAATTATCACAAACAGCCCTAGAGTTCGTACTAGAATAACACCTTAAGACACAAATCAATCAAAACCCTAATGTCACCTAGATACTCCAATGTCACCTCAAGTATCCGTGGGTATGGTTATACGATATGCATCACACAATCTCAGATTCATCTATTCAACCAACACAAAGGACCTCAAAGAGTGCCCCAAAGTTTCTACCGGAGAATCACGACGAAAACGTGTGCCAACTCCTATGCATAGGTTTATGGGCGGAACCCGTAAGTTGATCACCAAAACATACATCAAGTGAATCACGTGATATCCCATTGTCACCACAGATACGCACGACAAGACATACATCAAGTGTTCTCAAATCTTTAAAGACTCAATCCGATAAGATAACTTCAAAGGGGAAACTCAATCCATTACAAGAGAGTAGAGGGGGGAGAAAACATGATAAGATCCAACTATAATAGCAAAGCTCGCGATACATCAAGATCGTGCCAAACCAAGAACACGAGAGAGAGAGAGCGATCAAACACATAGCTACTGGTACATACCCTCAGCCCCGAGGGAGAACTACTCCCTCCTCGTCATGAAGAGCACCAGGATGATGAAGATGGCCACCGGAGAGGGATTGCCCCCTCCGGCAGGGTGCCGGAGCGGGTCTAGATTGGCTTTCGGTGGCTACGGAGGCTTCTGGCGGCGGAACTCCCGATCTATTGTGTGTTCTGGAAGTTTAGGACACGTAGGTATATATGGGTGCAGGAAGTACGTCGGTGGAGCTTCGGGGGCCCCACGAGGCAGGGGGCGTGCCCTAGGGGGTGGGCGCGCCCTCCACCCTCGTGGGCACCTCCCTTCTCTCCTGACGTGGGGTCCAAATCCATCCGGTAGCTTTCCTTCCAAAAATAACTTCTCTAGTTGATTTCGTTCCGTTTCGACTCCGTTTGATATTCCTTTTTCTTCGAAACACTGAAATAGGCAAAAAAACAGCAAATCTGGGCTGGACCTCCGGTTAATAGGTTAGTCCTAAAAATAATATAAAAGTGAATAATAAAGCCCAATATTGCCCAAAACAGTAGATAACATAGCATGGAGCAATCAAAAATTATAGATACGTTGGAGACGTATCAGTTTGTTGCTGCTTGTGTTGAAGAAACCAAGCACGTACCTGCCATTTTTGGAGACGAGCTTGTCGTTGACAGTAAGTGCTTGGCCGGCCCAGATGGCGTTCGTCGCGGCAGAATTTGCTTGGGTGCACAGGAAGAGGAGCAAGGTGAAATCTATGAGGAGATGCATGATGAACTGAAGAGGATGGAAAACCTGAGGATGCAGATACTACAGATATAAGTGTTCAAGCCTCAATTGTCTGGTCATAGCCGTAAAGGGCACGGTGGAGGCAAAAGTCGAGTTCATGACAACCATACAAACCGGTGGAAAACTGAATAGTATCAGCAGTCTTATTCTGGACTCGTTTTTTGCTTTGACAGCAGTGAAAAACTTGCTTTGGACTGGGTTTGCGTGGTGGAGACTGGAGAGTGGAGAGGAAAGAGACTTGTGTGAGCATGATCAAAGTATTCGCTATCACAACATGACAAGTATGCAGACACTTCAGGCGCTAGCTTGATCTGAAGGTGCCATATTTTTAAGAAAATAAACCTCAATTAATACAAATCATATTAAGTTTTTGGGGGTTACCTCATATATAGCACTTTGCTCTGTCAATCAGAATTGTCTTATTTTGCATTGAGAACCTTACTACCGCTTCCGGTTTTGGTATTCCCTAAATCCCCTCTTCTATGTGTTTAAGAGTGCTATAAACAGAGACTAGTGCCTATGCCAGGCCCATATGGCGACCCCTGTCTTAGTATACAAACAAAATAATACTAAGTATCTTCTCACTAGTACATACCATGACCAAACTTCGGTTGTAGTGCTCTATGGGCTCATTATTAATATTCTACGTACATGTGTTTCACTACGTAATCATCACTTAACAACATAATACAGTTTGTTGCCAATTGCTCGCCTTGATTTATTTGGTGACTTGGATCAGCTGCAGACCTGCTGATAGAATTACTTTAAATTCACAATAGAGAAGCCCCATTGATAACACATCGTCAGGTGATGCATTCGGTGTGTCGATGATCTCAAAGAAACTTCTCAGTAATTTTTCATACCACTGAGAGACTTCCTTTCGAGTCTGATAGGGATTGCAGTCTAGTTGATCTCTAGATAGTCTATTAATAATGGGGTATCTATTTCCTTCGACCAATTATCTTTATCCACTTTTCCATGTGCGCCTGCAGCACCTTAAAAATGGCAACCAACCATCTGTTCCTGAAAACTATTGCCTGGTAGATTGTCACCTTCCTATGCTACTCCGGAGTGAACCAAATATCTTTTTCAATTATATCATGTGGGCAAGCTTATGAAGAATTACAATCACATAGCATTTTGTGGTTCTCGCAAGACCTATCTATCGCTCCCAACCAGTGTGACTCAGAAAATCATGGTCGTCGACCGCTATGAGTCCGCCATTACCGTGAGTACCGCTATAGGCGTTGCACGGCCTGAGGTTCCAGAGTCCGAAAGCTTACAGCCACTAGAACTACAGCCCATTTTTTATAGATTCTATTCCTCATCTACCTATGTTACTTACCGTAAGAAAAGCCACGAACCGCACCCGAGAAAACTAGACAAATAAAAATTTATAAAAGTCCTCTCGTTCGATGATACACAAGGGAAAATTACAGACGAACATTAACATTATACAAAGTAAACCGTAACAAATGAGGTACGGATAAATTTCAAAACCTCAACGTGGCTAGCTACGGTCGAGACAAAGTGAATGCAACACAGAAATAGTAGAGGATCCCCCACCCTCCACCCACCTCAACCCCCCGCGGCTATCAATGGTCCTGAGTAACCATGCGTCACTCCACAACTGAGTCCAGAAGAGGCAGCACTCACGAGAGAATGTAACGATCCTGGACATGGTGTGTGTTTATGTTCCAGAAGCTGGTGGACTTGTTTGAGCTGATTGCTGCGTGCAAACCCGAAATATTCACAACTGACAAATCTTGGAGACAGAATTCTTGAAGAGATGACTGTGGTGGTAATATCTCACGGCGCCTACTACTCCCGCCACGACCGCCACCAACCATCCGACCGAAGGTCGGATCCGTGACCGAATTTCTGAATACCACCCCTCAAATGAAAGGAGTAGCAGAGATAGCAAACTCAACGATCCACAGGTCATAACACGGTAGCGTGAAACGAAACCGTTACAAGCGGCGATGAGACACAATACGAGATTTATGCTTGCCTTGAGTGTACATGCCAATGACCACACCGACCGTCGGCTCAAAGTGGGCACACGAATGACACAAAGACCGCACTCTGAGAACCAACCATGGCAACAATCCCTCTAGAGCAAGCACCTGTCTAGTTCTCCGGATAATGCTCAAAAAACGCATACAAATGAGAGCGCCGAAGAGCACACAAGACGAGATCTGGTCTTTGGATTGCTGAATGCTGTCGTATCCGTCAGCACTTCGAGTTCTCGTGTCCCGCGTCCAAATTCGAAACAGGACTGAGTGCGTCCACGCGTATTATTTATTTGCTGAATCTCCTGAGCTTGGGAGGGCTCCGCAGATCCCGGCGTACCCTTAACAGAACGCGCTCCGTTACTCTTCTCCTCTCTCTCAGCGAGTGGGCGACTACCAAACGACCAGATAGCGCAAACTGTTCCCATGACCAGTAGTATATGTCGTGCGTAAGACAGACGGATATTCAGAAGAGTAGTGTTGTACCAATGCTATGTTCTGTCGACGACTTGGCTGTTGTTCAGATGCATTTCCCTTGTGAGGTGAATGAGCTTCGTTGCAAACATCTTGCCCTGCCTTTGTCCATCAAAAAGTTAATTCCCCTTACTAATTGCCTTCAGCATCATTGTGATTCTGCTGTTTCCCATTAATCACCGGGTCCCACTCGCCAGGCCTTCCCCTGACCTCTGGCTCCTCTATAGCCCCCGCCGCCCCACCGAATCAGCGCCGCCATATCAACCAGCGTCACCGCACAATGAGATCCCGCGGCTTCTATGTGTCGCGTCACCCAGACCTGCAGCGGTCCGCCTAGCCTCCGCCCTCGCCGCACTGGCGCTCGCTCGGGTCGAGCACTTGCCTGTGACCACCCTCCTTTATGCCATCTCCACCGCACGATCTCAAACAGATGTTCGTTTCATCCAAAATCTGTTCATTTAGGGTGGCAGTGGATGGCCGTGCACGTCCGAGCGGGCGCAGTGGCCGAACCAATAACGACTGCATGCGTCCGGCGGTGCCTGAGTTACGAGGCTGCGCCCACAACGCGCAGGTCAGACTGCCCAAGGCGTCACTAGAGTAGAGGCGTGCTCGTCTGTGGGGCCCAACTGGGCGGCTTCCTCGAGCGCCGCCTGTCAGCGAGCGATCGCGCCTGGGCGCCCCGCGTCCCGGTCTCGCCGCGTGACAAGCATGGCGTCGCGCCGGGGAGCGTGGCGCGGCCCCCGGGGCCAGCGGTACGTCGCGCGGACCGCCGCGCCGCGAGTGTGGGCCGTCCACCCTGCGGAAGCCCCCCACACCCCTGAAAACCATCCTAGATTCACCACGAACCCTAAACCCCCTATAACCGACGCACGAGTCTCCCACTATCTCAACGAACCAGCAAAAACAAACACCAACCCAAGCCCAATCTCTAATCCAACTCGCGATATAGCCAACCCAACTCAACCAACCAAAACCTACGACCAAACACCAAAAAAACTAACCACGACACAACGGCCGCAACACAGAAGCCCAACAAAGACGCGCGCCAACCAGCGCCCACCCATAAGGCCAATCCCCGGGCCCCGCCCGCCAGCGCAGCCAACCTCGCTGCCTGAGGGCCCACCCACCCACAAAGCACACATCAAGTCCAACAACCCAACACCCCCTACCCCCAGCCAACCACACCGACACACGTAATCCCACCCTAACAAATCACCCAACCAACCAACCTACAAAACCCCGACACCAATACAATAACATCCTCAGAACCAGAGCGCAGCGCCCACACAACACGCAAATAACGTCACGTGCAGCCAGTGCTGCTCTAGTTGCTGCAGCGCAGCGCCTCGAACCCCGAGCTCGCCACGTCGGACCCGCGAGCTTAGCGCATGCGCTACGCGCGCTGTCAGCAGCGATCCACCCAAGCGCCAGCATGCATACCGCAATAGCCCGGCTCCGCCCAGGCGCGACACACGAGACCACGCTGCATGACTCGAGCACGCGCGCGCCACAACCAAGCCGCTCGCCCTGCGCCCCTGGCACAGCGCCCCTCGGCCCGCCGGGCAGGCGAGAGACTCTCCTCGCGCAATCCGCCTAACGACCGTGCAAGCCCGCTAACAACCGAGGCCTCAGCCCATCCGCACGCCCCTCTCGACACAATGCCCCCTCCCGAAACCCACAATACCAACCCATACCTGCAGTAGCCGCGCGTGACACCGTCAACCCCTCCCGCGTAGAAACCACACAATGCCATCCCAAACAGAACCGTAAGAAGTCACAGCCCAACCAATCAACCAGCCAACAAGTAAACCCAGGCTCATCGCCGTCCAACCGAAGCACGATACCGCGCCCTGTCGGTCTGCCCCCAGACGACAATGTCGCTGACCCGGCCAAATATCTCACAACAGGAGTACTAACTCCAGACAGATCTAAATAAGAAGCGCGCGGCCGCCTCGCTGCGGCTCGCGCCGAGCCCGCGCCTGTCGCCGCGCGCGCTCGCCCGGCCTCGCCCTGCCGCCGCCGCCGCGCGCGCGTGCTCGCCCCTGCCCGCGCGCTCGCCTACCGCCGCGCGCGTGCTCGCCCCTGCCCGCGCGCTCGCCTACCGCCGCGCGCGTGCTCGCCCCTGCTTGCGCCTGCAGCCGCGCGAGCTCGCCGCCCTCCCCCGTAGCCGCCGGCCCGCTCCGGCTCGACGCCCAACGCCGCGCGAAGCCGCTCCTGCAGTCGCGCCCCGCCGCCCGTCGCCCACCACCGCGACCGTGGTCGCCTCGCCTCTCCATGCCGCATACCGCCCCCAGCTCGCAGCCGCGCCGCACGCCGCTCTTCCACGCCCGCGCTCCGGCACGCGTCGCGCTCGCCCACGGCTGCAGCACAGTGGTGTGCACGGGCATGGGGAGGAGGAAAAGATGGTAGGTGGGCATGGTGGGCCACGTGAGAGAGAAGAGGAGAGAGGATGACAGGCGGCCCTGGGTCACATGCAAAGGGGACACTGCCGGATGAGGACGACTCAGAAAGCGTCCGCTTGTGGTCGCTTTGGACGTAAACCCAGCTCAAATTTGGGTCCAAGATGGGGCGAGACGGATCAGAAACGGACGTTTTTTATGAATGAGGTTATACACGTTAGGTCGTCTCTTTTGTTCGTTTAACTTCAAACGGACAGACCCGGATGTTTTGGGGTCGTGGGAGATGGCCTTACAAAACCAGATGCCGAGCAACTACCCCAGCGACTCTCTCGGATGCCCTGGAGGTGAGGTCGGACCGGTGAGTCTGACTGTGACCCTTTTCCATTCGCGTCACGGTTCGCCATTGGACTTATCTAATTTTCCCCTCATTTAATTTTGCAGTTTCTCGCGCCAGAGATGGAGATAAGCACCGTCTTCCCTACCGCCCACAAAAGTTGTCTCGCGTGATCAGGTGAGCATATGTGCAACCTCTTCACTGCAGTCTAGCTTGCTATCACCGAGCAAGGATGACACTACCAGATTAGCAGATTGGTGTTGCCATTTTAAGCGGAGAAAAAGGAAAGGAAGAGAAATATCTATGGTGCTGATTACAACATGGACCGAGACAACAATGGTACTGGGTACATTCAAACCATTACAACTTTATTGCATGGAATATAATTGCATCTCCAATCATAGGCACTGCATTTGTATAGTACATATGTCCAATACACACAACTCTATTATAACATTTTGGCATGCAACCCACTAGTTTGCCTCATACAAAGGGATTAGGACCACACGGAATGCGAACTTTCAGCCATAGCTTCGAGCACTCTTGGTACCGAGGGCATCCTGATCTCAACTAACCCTTCGAGAATCTGAACTACCTGTCCCATTGTTGGTCGATCATGCTCATGGTCTTGGATGCACCAACATGCGACCTTGCAAGCCAATTTAGCCTCGTCTAGATTGACATCACCATGTAGCATGTGATCTACCAAACTCCCAACGTCTCCTTCAAGAAGCTTGTGTGCGGCATGAACAGGGAAATAAACATCACAGTTGCTGCCACCACTAGAACATGATGCACTTGAATTCCTTTTTCCAAATATAATTTCCAGCAACATCATCCCATAGCTATACACATCGACTTTTTGTGTAACAGCAACACCACTGATCCATTCAGGTGCAAGGTACCCAGCAGTTCCTCTCATTGTAGTCAGTACTCGGCTAAATTCCCTTCGGACCCTTCCCAAAAGCTTTGCCATCCCAAAGTCTGCAACTTTGGGAATGAATGAATCATCAAGAAGTATGTTTTCTGGCTTAATATCACAGTGTATGATGCAGTCTCGACATCCCTCATGCAAGTAGGTTAAACCTCGAGCAACCCCTATGACTATCTGATATCTAATAGTCCAACTCAATATCGTCGTATTGTTTCGAAATAAATGGACATCAAGAGAGCGATTTGACATGTGTTCATAAACAAGCAACCTCTTGGAACCCTCACAACAGAAACCGACAAGCTTAACTAAATTGATGTGCTGGACAGCTCCAATCGAGCTCACTTCAGCTCTGAATTGCTTCTCTCCTTGATAAGCACCGTCAAGCCTTTTCACTGCTATAGCTACTGAGTCATTTAAAAAACCCTAAAATACAGAACCAAAACTGCCTGCCCCCAACTTATCTTTGAATTTTGTTGTGGCGCGCTGTAAATCAGTGTATCTAAATGCAATGATTCTGTTACAACCTTGAACACCATCCAGTGTATGGCTAGAGCTCTTACTTCTGTTTCTCCAAATCATTACCAGGAGAGAAAGTGCACATAAACCTAGAGCAGAAATGCCTGCACCAGTTGCAACTCCAATAACAAATTTCCTTTCTGTTGTTTGTCAATCTGTGGAAATCTTTAGCAGAAACACGAAGATTAAGAGTTTCTCCGGTTGAACATGTAGTACCACTACATTGTAGTTCTCTTATGTTGAGCAATTCATTATGCCAGATAGAACATTTTTCATCATTGAAGGAATATGCCATGCAAGAGCAATTATTCAGGCAAATTTGTGCGCACTCATTCGGGCTTGCAGGAGCTTCGACTTTTGGGGCATTCTGCGGCAACTCAACATATGGCACAGAGTAGAACTTGTCTGTTGTATGAGTTGTGCTTTTATTGCTAATGCATTCTAACAGAGTAATTCTTGAGCAGCCACTGGTTCGATCCTCTAGCTCCCAATCCTCGGGGGATGTTATGGTGAAGCCCTCCATACAATTGCAATATGGAAGCTCATTATCATTGCAAATTGTGAAAGGTCCACAGATTGCATAGACATCACACTGAAGTTTTGGTTGGGCATAGATCATTGTCCAATCCTGTGAACTCTCCAACCAAATGGATTGTTTTAATCGACCTGAGACGTCAACTGCAAAATGAGTAACCATAGATTCATCGACTAAGTTAAATACCATGTACTTCTCTTGGTCGTTGTGGACAAATGTTGTGTTCGAAACTTGGTTGCTGCTTGTCATCTCTGCTATTGAGAGAAAGTATTTGTTGTTCCATACACCGCTCGACCAATATGGTATGGAGGAGTTCAATGGTGTAAGCAATAACTGATTGACACCACTGGGGTCTAACCTATGACAGTACACACCGGTAGCTGGGCCAATCAAGTTCTTCCAAGAGACGAGCTTACGGTTCAGGCCAGTGACCTGATCCCATCCAAGCTTTGCCCCAGGGAAAAGTGTATCTGTGGGGTGATCAAAGCTCTGCCACAGAACCTCTGCTGAGTTTGAAGAGTCTGTCAGGATGAGATTTCCACTACTCAAAAGCATAGCAGTGGTGCTATTTCTTGTGATGTTTGCTTGTGTGCTCCAGATTATAGACTTGGTGGACCCGTTTAAGATGACAAGGTTGCCATCATGGGAGATTGTGAGCTCTAGTGCGGTGGTGCTCTTGATTGGTGTATCCCTATTTGCGACCCATGCGGAAGTAAACTTGGGGACTGTATTGAACCATATGCCAAGGTACCAGTTGGTGGTGTCTTGGCTGCTGCTTGTGTTGAAGAAGCCAAGCGCGTACCTGCCATTTTTGGAGACGAGCTTGTCACTGACAGCAAGTGCTTGGCCGGTCAAAGATGGAGTCCGTCGCGGCAGAATTTTCTTGGGTGCACAGGAAGAGGAGCAAGGTGAAATCTATGAGGAGATGCATGATGAACTGGAGAGGATGGCAAACCTGAAGATGCAGATACTGCAGATATAAATGCCCAAGCCTTAATGGTCTGGTCATAGCAGTAAAAGGCACGGTGGAGCCAAAAGTCAAGAGTTCATGACAACCATACAAACCGGTGGAAAACTGTGTAGCATCAACAGTCTTTTTCTGGACTCCTTTTTACTTTGACAGCAATGAAAAACTTGCTTTAGACTGGGTTATGTGGTGGAGAGGAAAGGGCTGAACAACGAAAAATGCGTGGGCGTGACCGTATGAGATCAAAGTATTCGCTATCACAACATGATAGGTATGTGGACACTTCAGGCGCTAACTTGATCTTAAGGTGCCATATTTTGAAGGAAAAATAAACGCCAATTAATACAAATCATGTTAAGGTTTTGTTGGTATTATACACTGCTGTAAAGTGTTCATTTGAGCACACTGCACACTATTGGTATTCTTTTGTGTATTTAAGAGGGCAACAGCCATGACATATTTCAGTTTAGTTACTAGAAATAATCTTGTACGTCTCATAAGGCTACAGCTCTGTAGCTGATCTGATTGCTTTTACTTCTGTATATGCACTTCACTATGTAATCACACGAACTTCTGTTATTTCCTTTTCTGTATTGGCACTTATCATTTGGGAAAAAGAAAGCCTTATACCTATTGTCAGTCTTGTCTCTCTGTCCAAAGAAATCTATTAATTTTTTTCTATATGAATGAACATTTTTTTGGTTTGCCGGGTTTTGCAGTCTATAGAATTATTTTCGTACGAATCCATTTGCACAGTTAGTTTACACTATTGCTTTGTGCATTGAGTGCAACCTCTTCAGAATATTCCTTTACTTTTTATTTGAGTAATGAAATATCTTTTCAATACTGTTGAATTTTAAAGGGATTTAAATTAAAGTGACATAGTACTAGAAATATATGTTTTTTTCTTTCCGTGCTTTGACTGAGTGCATCCCTGTAGGCATAGAAGACTATCTTGTGGCCTCACTCAGTGTGGTGGTGCTACCGTTGTGGCCTCACTCTGAAAATCTGTTTCTTTAGACATGGTTGCGATTTTTTGTCATGTCACAGAAATTCAGATGCCATTTAAAACCCCATCTTGATATTGAAAAGAAGTTGCAAAATATAGTATGGATAGTAGTTAGTTCAAACCAGGTTGTGGATAAAACTATCGCAACTGAATTTGCTGTTTTGTTTCATGAGCTGCGCTCTGAATCTGGACCTAAAACATCGCAAGATGATAAATCCTTGTGAGAACAAGAGAATAACAAGACGGGAATGCGTCACCTACTCACTTTGTGTCTTTACACTGGAGTTTGCCGCTCATCTCATAAATTCGGGAAAGTAACAGATACAGGTCACCGGAGTCGAGAATATATAAGACACAGAGAAGATTGGTGTATTTGGACATCGTGAAAATCAATGTTGATGCTAGTTTTCAACAAGTTCCTATGAGGATACTACAGGGTGTCTGATGACGGATGGAAATGGAGGACTCCAGACTGCTGCAAATGTCTTTGCGATGTGGTGTTCAGATAGAGGTTGATGTAAAAATGACCAAGGTAATGCTAGAGAGTGATGCCCATGTGACCATGTCCCTTTGAACTTATGGAGCAATGATGGTGATGACATATCGGAAGTTGCATAGTCCTGAAGGAAGAAGTTGAGGACCTCAGCAGCAGCAGGTTTACTGGTTTTCAGTTCAGTTTTGTTCATAGGGCAGCTAATGTAGCAGCCCATTTACATGTGAAAAGAATGCTTCCGCTTCTTTATTGCAACTTAAATAGAGATAGATCGTTTGTAACATCCGGAACGATGAAACTAGGGGGTCATAGTCCCAAAATATAGAAGAGTTCAAAGCAAAAAACATGTCTATCTAAATTCCGCGCCATATAATTAGCCTCCCGGTTGCAATGCTGCAATGATATTTCTCCAGACCGGGTCCAGATTGTTTTCAGATAGCACAAGCCCATACTCAGCGGTTCTTACAGACCGGGTCCCACTAGCCAGGCTTTTCTTTGGGGGCAGTATTAAACAAAATTGAAATGAATTCAAGTAATCCTCAAACTTTTTGTGGCAGTGCTAAATATGTATGATATTTATATGTCAAAGCTCCACATTTTTGAAAAGTCATTTAGTGCAAGATTTAAATACTGTTCACTTGTATAGTCCATGTTGCAATGATATTTTGCCAGTCCTTGTATAGTCCCGCCGCCGCCGCTGCCAGCGTCGACCCCTTGCCCTCCTTGTTCCGTCGCCCAGATCTGCCGTGGCCCTCCTCCCTCAGGCATCGTATTGGCCTAGCTTCCGGCGCGCTCGACCCCGCTGCTAGACAAGCGTACAGGCCGGCCGAGCACCTCAAATCCCCAATGAGTTGGCCTCAGCCCTCTCTTATCACTTTGCCAACTCCCATCCGCTCTCGGATGCCCCGGGTGCGAGGCCTCGCCCATTTCCATTCCCCCGAAGGCTCAGTCGTCAAATGAAATCGATAAAGAAAAGGATCAAGTCTGTCTTGTGGGGAAGAACTGCTTTGAGATTCCAAAAGACACGTGGCGGCTTCTACATGCCTATATAGTCCATCGACATCATGGCGAATCTACAATGGTCGACTCATTTCACAGTCCAATAATAGTGGGCAGTACATAATCTTTTTGTGATTCATGGTCTTTATTTAACCCCGATCAAATCCTTGCAAAGCAGTAGGGCGGCTCTGCATCATCAACTTCTTTCTTTTTGAGGCAACTCTGCATCATCAACTGGAAAGGCAAAATATGGTCTTATTCTGGATCGTGTGTGTCTTGGGCTCTTGGGCCTTCCAGCCTAGCTCCAAATTTAATTTCGCCATGTTTTTCTTCTTCTCGTTCTTGTTCCATTGTTCGTCACTTCAAACGGAACGGAGGCAAGAGATGACCTGAATTCCCGCAAAAAGAGATGAAGAAACAGAAACAGAGATGGCCTGAATCATCTGAATTTTGCTCTCGTTCTTGTTCTCTTTCCTCCCTCCCTGGCTTGAGTTCTTCGTTTTGTATCACGGCTCACGAGTGACGAGCGACCCGGAGACAGATAGCGGAGCAAATCGGCAAGTACCAACTGTATTGGCGTGTTCAAACTTCAAACTGTTGTATACCAGTCAAGTTCAGTAGATAGATAGATATACTATGATGGTGGTATTATTTTTTGCCGATTTGTGGTTTTCTGCCCGCTACTTCTTCCTATCCCGTTTCTGACCTGCAATCATGTAATGTAGTAATAAGTAAAGGCTGTAGCTCCATGATTAAACTGAATCAATCAGTCCGTAACCGCTATGCAGATGATTGCAGCTCTCGACCACATTTCATAATCGCAGGAGTCGGACGAGTTTACAACTGAAATGTCGGTACAAACAAAAAAAAATGCGGGTTGAACTGAGCAACTGGCCTTGCTGGATACTGAGATACAACAGATCACTAGACTGTAGACTCACACCCAAACTGGTTGAAGCTCATGAACTGTTGTCACCAAATAATTAAATCTCTGAACTGAAGAAAAATGTAGTTTCAGACTGCCAAAGCTATCATAGCACTGATGCCTGTGGAGTTCCGATGTGATGTACTACTTACTACGTATGCATGGCTCTTCATTATATACTGTCAGGCTGGATAAGTATAGTATAATGCACACACGTACGCCTTGGTTGGTTGTTGTTGCTGCGGCAGCCGCAGACGAGCAGGGCGATGCAGGCCGCGACGATGTACAGCTTCGCCTTCTGCCGCTGCGCCGCGCTCCGCAGCTTCTCCAGCTTCTTCTTCTCCTCTGGATTCTCCTTCCCCGGCGTGTTCCCCATGGCTGGCTAATTAGTTCCGTTTAGCTGCTGCAAGTACCACGCAGCTTCCGCGGCCATAACTTATAGGCGCGGATCAGATTCAGAGGGATAAAGGTGCATCTCCTCCGCGATCTGTATCGCGTCGTCGCATCGGCTGCCGAGGACAGCGACGGCGCCGATCATCTACAGGACATGTCCACAGTCCGCCTCCCACTGCTTCTGGTTAAGCTCGCGCGCAGTGGCGTTGTTACTGATCGGCGAACAGGAGGAGGGCCCAAAACTCGTTGTCACCCTTTATGGCGACGTGGCGTGTCTCGTAGCCGCTGGGACGTTTCCCGCGCAGGATGGAGACTGGCTGAAGCGGGACGTCCGCAAAGTTTTATGCCGCCTAAACGTTAGACAATACTCCCTTCGTTCCTAAATATTTATCTTTTTAGATATTTCAATAAGTGACTACATACGGAATAAAATGAGTGAATCTATACTCTAAAATATGTCTATATACATCCGTATGCGATAGTTCATTTGAAATCTCTAAAAGACAAATATTTAAGAACAGAGGGAGTATATGTTTAATTTGTGGCAGCCGAAATTGAGGTTATGTACTGTTCTTGACTGAATTCCATGATAACGTACAGCATTTTTTTTTGCGGGTTAACGTACAGCATTGATATCCCCCTGCCGAAATGCAGCGAGCGAATGGGCAGCTCCTGTTGGGTGTCCTCAGGGCCGCTTAGTTTTTTTCTTTCTTTTTCTTAGGATTTACCACGGTCTTTATTAATCAACGACAATGGGTAAAGTTATTACATCCCAAGGCTCCAGGAGCCAAACATACCGACCGTGATCTAGAGACAGAAAACACTTAACGAAATTATGCGCATGTGTATTGAACTCTCTGCCTTCATGGACAAATTCCACGACTTGGAAGTCCCGCCGCCTGTCAACGCCGCTTAGGTAAGTTGGCGCTCGAAGGCGATCCCTGCTGGGCCAGCCCAGCATCACTCGTGTCCAGCGAGAAAAAAAATAATCAATGATTATTTTTGTGCAAGATCCAGGGATCGAACTCGCATGCTATCGTCTACCAAATTAGCGCAATAACCACTGCAGCACGGCGATATCCGAAAAGAGCGCTATTTGACCCTTGTTTTCAGTCCAATTATGAATAAGTTGAAAAAGAAGACATATTTTTTTTAAAAATAATTCACAAATTTTATAAAAGCTCATCGATTTTTAAAAAGAGAATATAGATATGATAAAAATATTCACAAGTTCGAAAACAATTATTAATTTTGAAAAATCTTCACCGGATTTGGGAAAAAGGTCACTGGATTTGAAAAAAAAGTTCATTGATTTTAATAAAAAAGTTCATGAATTCAAAAAATGTTCATCAAATTTGATTTTTTTCACAATTTTCAAAAAATTCACTGGATTTTGAAAAAAAGTTCATGGATTTGCAAAAAGTTCATCAATTTTGATTAAAAAAAGTACGTGCATTTTGAAAAAAAGTTCAACGAATTTTGAAAAATAGTTCACGGATTTGGAAAAACTTCATCAATTTTGATAAAAAAGTTGACGAATTCAAAAAAAGTTCATCAAATTTGATTTTTCATTCACAAAATTTGAAAAACGTTACTAGACTTTGAAAAAAATTCATCAATTTTGATTAAAAACTTCGCTCATTTTGAGAAAAGAAAGAAAAAAGAACAAGGAAAAGTAAAAGTAAAAGTAAAAGAGGAAGGAAGAAAAGAGGAAAGAGAATGTAACAAATCACATCAAGGTGGCTACCGTAGTGAACTGTAACGTGGAGGTCATATGTTCGAGTCACAATCATGCGCTTGGCTTTTGAAGTTTAAAACAAAAAGGAAATAAAGGATAAACGGGCCGACCCAGCACGGAATTGTAGTGTGTGTCCGTTTGCAGGAAACTAGATGGCTTAAAGCTTTTGATTTATATCGTACCTAGGCGAAGTTGCATGGCCTGAATCCTCTTTTAATATCTGTGTCTCGTCTGCATACTTTTCTGAGAGAATACAAATAAACGAAAGTAAGATCACATAAACATCAGTGCATCTCCAGTGCCAACGTTGCATTTTCACCATGTGATCTTTACTCCTATAAAAATGCGAGTTGGTGATGATAGTGTGTCTGCCTTCGGGCCATATGAACCATCCGATCTTGAATCAAAGGTTGAGATTGAGTTGAGACATGTTTGTCTGGAGGTTTCTCCTTCTCTCTAGAAACAGACAAATCACTAGCGCCGCCAGAGCCCATCCTCTCCCCGCCGTCGGAACACTCCCACTGCGCCGGTCGTGCCCCCATCCCCCACCCTACCGACGTGAGATGCCGGATCGAGCCCAGCACCGCCGCCTACTTGCCGCCCCAATCCAAGCATCAACGAATTTTTAATCTGCAACTCAACTTTGTTGCGTCCCCCATGCAAGCCTGCGCGAGGCGGAGCCATTGGATCGATAGTGCGCGTGCTAAACAGGAACAAAAAGTAAGGAACAAAAATAAAATTGGGTTGCCTCCCAACAAGCGCTATCGTCTAACGCCCCTAGCTAGGCATAAAAACGAGGATAGATCTAGGTATTGCCATCTTTGGTAGGCAATCCATAAGTGGCTCTCATAATAGATTCATATGATAATTTAATTTTCTTTCTAGGGAAGTGCTCCATGACTTTCCTTAACGAAAATTGGAATCTAATATTTCCTTCCTTCATATCAATAATTGCACCAATCGTTGTAAGGAAAGGTCTACCAAGAATAATAGGACATGAAGGATTGCAATCTATATCAAGAACAATGAAATCTACGGACACATAATTCCTATTTGCAACAATAAGAACATCATTAATTCTTCCCATAGGTTTTTTAATACTGGAATCCGTAAGGTGCAAGTTTAAAGAGCAATCATCAAATTCACGGAAACCTAGCAAATCACACAAAGTTTTTGGGATCGTGGAAACACTAGCACCCAAATCACACAAAGCATAGCATTCATGATCTTTAATTTTAATTTTAATTGTAGGTTCCCACTCATCATAAAGTTTTCTAGCGATAGAAACTTCCAACTCAAGTTTTTCTGCATAAGATTGCATCAAAGCAGCAATGATATGTTTAATAAAGCTTTATTTTGACTATAAGCATGAGAAGAATTTAGCACGGATTACAACAAGGAAATACAATCTATCAAAGAGCAATTATCATAATTAAATTTCTTGAAATCCAAGATATTGGGTTCGTTGTTATCTAAGTTTTAACCTCTTCAATCCCACTTTTACCAATTTTCGCATCAAAATCTAAAAACTCCGAATTTATGGGACGCCTTCTAACTAAAGTTGACTCATCTCCAGTCCAATCATTATCAAGATCCATATTGCAAAACGAGGATTTAATAGGGGACACATCAATCACTTTTAGATCTTCATCTTTATTCTCATAAAAACTAGAAGAACACGCCTTCACAAATCAATCTTTCTTAGCACGCATTCTAGCGGTTCTTTCTTTGAACTCATCAATGGAAATTCCCATGGCTTTGAGAGACTCATTGATATCATGCTTAGGTGGACTAGATTCAAATTTCAAAGAATCAACATCAAGAGAAATTCTATCCACGTTCCTAGCCAACTCATTAATCTTAAGTAATTTTTCTTCAATCAAAGCATTGAAACTCTTTTGCGAACTAATAAATTATTTAATACTAGATTCAAAATCATAGGGCATCTTATTATAATTTCCATAAGAGCTGTTGTAGGAATTACCATAATTATTAGAGGAATTACTAGAAAACGGCCTAGAATTAAAATTACCTCTATACGCGTTGTTACCAAAATTGTACCTACCAACAAGATTCACATCCATAGATTCATTATTATTCTCAATCAAAGTAGACAAAGGCATATCATTAGGATCAGTAGGAGCACTCTTATTAGCAAACAATTTCATAAGTTCATCTATCTTTCCACTTAGAACATTAATCTCTTCAATCGCATGAACTTTTTTACTAATAGATCTTTCGGTGTGCCATTGAGAATAATTAACCATAATATTATCTAGGAGTTTAGTAGCTTCTCCTAAAGTGATTTCCGTAAAAGTGCCTCCCGCGGCCGAATCTAAAAGATTTCTAGAAGCAAAATTCAATCCGGCATAATTTTTTTGTATAATCATCCATAAATTCAATCCATGTGTAGGGCAATTACGTATCATTAATTTCATCCTCTCCCAAGATTGTGCAACATGTTCATGATCAAGTTGCTTAAAATTCATAATATCGTTTCTAAGAGAGATGATCTTAGCGGGAGGAAAATACTTAGAGATAAAAGCATATTTGCACTTATTCCATGAATCAATACTATTTTAGGCAAAGACGAAAACGAAGCTTTAGCACGATCTCTAAGCGAAAACGGAAATAGCTTAAGTTTAACAATATCATTATCACATATTTTTTCTTTTGCATATCACACAAATCAACAAAGTTGTTTAGATGGGTAGCGACATCTTCAGTAGGAAGGCTAGAAAACGGATCTTTCATGACAAGATTCAAGAAAGCAGTATTAATTTCACAAGATTCCGCATCGGTAAGAGGAGAAATCAGAGTGCTAATAAAATCATTATTGATGGTATTGGCAAAGTCACATAATTTAGTATTATCTTGAGCCATCGTGATAAGAAAGCAATCCAACACACAAGCAAACAAGCGAAAAGAAGAAAAAACAAACAGAATGGGAGAACGAAAGGAAAAGAGGGCGAATAAAACGGCAAGGGTGAAGTGGGGGAGAGGAAAACGAGAGGCAAATGGCAAATAATTTAATGCGAAGGATAAGAGTTGTGATGGGTACTTGGTATGTCTTGACTTGGCGTAGATCTCCCCGGCAACGGCGCCAGAAATCCTTCTTGCTACCTCTTGAGCATGCGTTGGTTTTCCCTTGAAGTGGAAAAGGTGATGCAGCAAAGCAGCGCAAGTATTTCCCTCAGTTTTTAAGAACCAAGGTATCAATCCAGTAGGAGATCATGCGCGAGTCACCTCGTACCTACACAAACAAATAAGAACCTCGCAATCAACGCGATAAAGGGGTTGTCAATCCCTTCACAACCGCTTGCAAGAGTGAGATCTGATAGAGATAATAATAATAAGATAAATATTTTTGGTATTTTTTATGATATAGATTGAAAGTAAAGATTGCAAAATAAACGGTGTCAGAAATAGCTAGTTGACGGAAGATTAATATGATGGAAGATAGACCCGAGGGCCATAGGTTTCACTAGTGGCTTCTCTCAAGATAGCATAAGTATTACGGTGGGTGAACAAATTACTGTCGAGCGATTGATAGAATTGAGTATAGTTATGAGAATATCTAGGTATGATCATGTATATAAGCATCACGTCCGTGACAAGTAGACCGACTCCTGCTGCATCTACTACTATTATTCCACACATCGACCGATATCCAGCATGCATCTAGAGTATTAAGTTCATAAAAACAGAGTAACGCTTTAAGCAAGATGACATGATGTAGTGGGATAAACTCATGCAATATGATATAAACCTCATCTTTTTATCCTCGATGGCAACAATACAATACGTGTCGTTTCCCTTACTGTCAGTGGGATCGAGCACCGCAAGATTGAACCCAAAGCTAATCACTTCTCCCATTGCAAGAAAGATCAATCTAGTAGGCCAAACTAAACTGAAAATTCGAAGAGACTTGCAAAGATAACCAATCATACATAAAAGAATTCAGAGAAGATTCAAATATTGTTAATAGATAATCTCGATCATAAACCCACAATTCATCGGATCTCGACAAACACACCGCAAAAGAAGATTACATCGAATAGATCTCCAAGAGAATCGAGGAGAACTTTGTATTGAGATCCAAAGAGAGAGAAGAAGCCATCTAGCTAATAACTATGGACCCGAAGGTGTGAGGTAAACTACTCGCACATTGCTGGAGGGGCTATGGTGTTGATGTAGAAGCCCTCCGTGATCAATGTCCCCTCCGGCGGAGCGCCGGAAAAGGCCCCAAGATGGGATCTCACGGGTACAGAAGGTTGCGGCAGTGGAATTAGGTTTTCGTGGTGCTCCCCGGTGTTTTCAGGATACGTAGGTATATATAGGAGGAAGAAGTAGGTCGGTGGAGCCACGAGGGGCCCACGAGGCTGGAGGGCGCGCCCAGGGGGGTAGGTGATACGTCTCCACCGTATCTATAATTTTTGATTGCTCCATGCTATATTATCTTCTGTTTTGGACATTATTGGGCTTTATTATTCACTTTTATATTAATTTTGGGACTAACCTATTAACCGGATGCCCAACCCAGAATTGCTGTTTTTTTGCCTATTTCAGAGTTTCGCAAAAAAAGAATATCAAAACGGAGTCCAAACGGAATGAAACCTTCGGGAACGTGATTTTCGGAACGAACATGATCCAGGAGACTTGGACCCTACGTCAAGCAACCAACAGGGAAGCCACAAGGTAGGGGGGCGTGCCTACCCCCCAGGCGCGCCCTCCACCCTCGTGGGCCCCCTGTTGCTCCACCGACGTACTCCTTCCTCCTATATATACCTACGTATCCCCAAACGATCAGAAACGGAGCCAAAACCCTAATTCCACCGTCGTAACTTCCTATATCCACGAGATCCTATCTTGGGACCTGTTCCGGAGCTCCGCCGGAGGGGGCATCGATCACGGAGGGCTTCTACATCAACACCATAGCCTCTCTGATGATGTGTGAGTAGTTTACCTCAGACCTTCGGGTCCATAGTTATTAGCTAGATGATTTCTTCTCTCTTTTTGGATCTCAATACAAAGTTCTCCCCCTCTCTCGTGGAGATCTATTTGATGTAATCTTCTTTTGCGGTGTGTTTGTTGAGACCGATGAATTGTGGGTTTATGATCAAGTTTATCTATGAACAACATTTGAATCTTCTCTAAATTCTTTTATGTATAATTGGTTATCTTTGCAAGTCTCTTCAAATTATTAGTTTGGTTTGGCCAACTAGATTGATCTTTCTTGCAATGGGAGAAGTGCTTAGCTTTGGGTTCAATCTTGCGGTGTCCTTTTCCAGTGATAGTAGGGGCAGCAAGGCACGTATTGTATTGTTGCCATCGAGGATAACAAGATGTTTTTTTATCATATTGCATGAATTTATCCCTCTACATCATGTCATCTTGCTTAAAGCGTTACTCTGTTCTTATGAACTTAATACTCTAGATGCATGCTGGATAGCAGTCGATGTGTGGAGTAATAGTAGTAGATGTAGGCACGAGTCGGTCTACTTGTCTCGGACGTGATGCCTATATACATGATCATACCTAGATATTCTCATAATTATGGTCAATTCTATCAATTGCTCAACAGTAATTTGTTCACCCACCGTAAAATACTTATGCTCTTGAGAGAAACCACTAGTGAAACCTATGGCCCCCGGGTCTATCTTCCATCATATTAATCTTCCAACACTTAGTTATTTTCATTTCCTTTTATTTAATTTGCATCTTTATCATAAAAATACCAAAAATATTATCTTATCATATCTATCAGATCTCACTCTCGTAAGTGACCGTGTAGGGATTGACAACCCCTTATCGCGTTGGTTGCGAGAATTTATTTGTTTTGTGTAGGTGCGAGGGACTCGCGCGTAGCCTCCTACTGGATTGATACCTTGGTTCTCAAAAACTGAGGGAAATACTTACGCTACTTTGCTGCATCACCCTTTCCTCTTCAAGGGAAAACCAACGCAGTGCTCAAGAGGTAGTAAGAAGGATTTCTGGCGCCGTTGCCGGGGAGGTCTACGCAAAAGTCAACATACCAAGTAACCATCACAAACCCTTATCTCCCGCATTACATTATTTGCCATTTGCCTCTCGTTTTCCTCTCCCCCACTTCACCCTTACCGTTTTATTCTCCCTCTCTTTTCCGTTCGCCTCTTTTCCGTTTCCTTGTCGTTATGGCTAGTCCCTTATCTGCTCCTTTGTCTCCCGAGTTTGAGGTTCTTCACTTCAAACAAAGACAAGGAGAAAACTTAAAAGATACTTGGTTTAGAATGATGGAATCTTATCGTAATTGTACCCTAGAGGTGAATTTTAGAATTTTGCTTCGCAACTTTTATGTTGGACTAAATATGTCTCATAGACAATTCTTGGATTGCATTGCCAAAGGCAATTTTATTGAATTTGATCCCAGTATTGCGCATGAAATTATAGAAGGTATAGTAGGAACTCTACCTCAACAAAAAGGGCCTCATCATACCCAAGAGGAAACGCAAGTTTTTGAGAAAATTTGCGAAGTAACTAAGATTTTACAAAAGTCTCTTGAACCTCTTAAGAGCGTTAGCGGGAATCTCCACCGCATGACTATGTTGATTACCCTTTGCAATAAGCAGTTGGACTCTTTAGATCTCAAGATTTCCGAATATGAAGGAAACGTAAAGAACCTCCCGGATTCGAGCATAACTCCGCTAAAAGAATTAAGAATAAAGATGACAATACCTAGATCTATCATTGCTTTTATTCCTAGCTAGGGGCGTTAAACGATGGCGCTTGTTGGGAGGCAACCCAATTTTATTTTTATTCCTTGATTTTTTGCTCCTGTTTAGTAATAAATAATTTATCTAGCCTCTGGTTTGGTTGTGTTTTTTGTGTTTAATTAGTGTTTGTGCCAAGTAAAACCATTGGGAAGACTTGGGGAAAGTCTTATTAATCTTGCTGTAAAAAAACAGAAACTTTAGCACTCACGAGAACTGCTGCCATTTTTATTTGGAAAGTTCTACTTAGTTAATTATTTTTGCAGATGATTAATAGATAAATTCCTCACGTCCAGCAATTTATTTTAGAATTTTTAGGGTTCCAGATCTTGCGCTAGCTACAGATTACTACAGACTGTTCTATTTTTGACAGATTCTGTTTTTCGTGTGTTGTTTGCTTATTTTGATGAATCTATGGCTAGTAAAATAGTTTATAAACCATAGAGAAGTTGGAATATAGTAGGTTTAACACAAATATAAATAAATAATGAGTTCATGACAGTACCTTGAAGTGGTGTTTTGTTTTCGTTCGCTAACGGAGCTCACGAGATTTTCTACTTTAAGTTTTGTGTTGTGAAGTTTTCAAGTTTTGGGTAAGGATTTGATGTATTATGGAACAAGGAGTGGCAAGAGCCTAAGATTGGGGATGCCCATGTCACCCCCAAGATAATCTAAGGACACCAAAAAGCCAAAGCTTGGGGATGCCCCGGAAGGCATCCCCTCTTTCGTCTACTTCCATCGGTAACTTTACTTGGAGCTATATTTTTATTCACCACTTGATATGTGTTTTTCTTGGAGCGTCTTGTATGATTTAAGTATTTGATATTTAGTTTACCACAATCATATTTTCTGTACACACCTTTTGAGAGAGAAACACATGATTCGGAAATTATTAGAATACTCTATGTGCTTCACTTATATCTTTTGAGTTATATAGTTTTGCTCTAGTACTTCACTTATATCTTTTAGAGCACGGTGGTGGATTTGTTTTATAGAAACTATTGATCTGTCATGCTTCACTTAGATTATTTTGAGAGTCTTAAATAGCATGGTAATTTGCTTAAATAATCATAATATGCTAGGTATTCAAGATTAGTAAAAACTTTCTTATGTGTGTTTTGAATACTAAGAGAAGTTTGATGCTTGATGATAGTTTTGAGATATGGAGGTAGTGCTATTAAAGTTGTGCTAGTTGAGTAGTTGTGAATTTGAGAAATACTTGTGTTGAAGTTTGCAAGTCCCGTACATGCACGTATGGTAAACGTTATGTAACAAATTTGAAACATGAGGTGTTCTTTGATTGTCCTCCTTATGAGTGGCGGTCGGGGACGAGCGATGGTCTTTTCCTACCAATCTATCCCCCTAGGAGCATGCGCGTAGTTCTTGGTTTTTGATGACTTGTAGATTTTCGCAATAAGTATGTGAGTTCTTTATTACTAATGTTGAGTCCATGGATTATACGCACTCTCACCTTTCCATCATTGCTAGCCACTTCGGTACCGTGCATTGCCCTTTCTCACATTGAGAGTTGGTGCAAACTTCGCCGGTCCATCCAAACCCCGTGATATGATACACTCTTTCACACATAAACCTCCTTATATCTTCCTCAAAACAGCCACCATACCTATCTATTATGGCATTTCCATAGCCATTCCGAGATATATTTCCATGCAACTTCCCACCATCACGTTTATCATGACACGTTCATCATTGTCATATTGTTTAGCATGATCATGTAGTTGACATAGTATTTGTGGCAAAGCCACCGTTCATAATTGTCAGGACCCTGATTCCAAGTCACGTCGATCTAGCCGGTAACACCTCATATCACTTTGCGGCCTCACGCACGGTATTACCACGGGTGTAGCCTTACCATGGCCCGGGACCGTTTGCGTCTTTTGGCTCACGTATATGATAGTGTCGCTAGCATCCATATGACAGAGAACCCGGGCCGACATGGCTAGTCGTGAACCCAAAGCAGCACTAACCTATGGGGATAGGCATACATGAATCACATCGAGCATGTCGGTCAGCAGCGTGTAAATCCGGGCTATAGCATTGGGCTAACAGGACTCCGGGAACCCGGGCTGTAGCAGGCTAGGCAGGACTCCGGATGTTACCGCGTGACATTTCCCCGAAGGGACAGACACAGGATCGAAGTGAAACACATGCCGGCCAGTCAAGTGTCCTGAGTAGTAGTGCTGGGCTAACAGGACTCCGGTGAACCGGGCTGTAGCGGACTACTATGGCTCATGGAAGCACAAGACTACATTTCCCCATAAGAGAGGCTGCCAAGGATAAACAACTAGATTGTCGGATCCCACACATACCAAGCATTTCAATCATACACACAATATGTTCGACATGTGTAAATACAACATGGCATCATAACAAGACTTTACGACTCAAACATTTATTCATTAGGCTCCGAGGAGCGAGAAATACAAACATGGTTCTCATGACCCAACATTCAAAGCATACAAACCAAAGCACATGCGGAAGCTTAACATGTCTGAGTACAGACATCTACAAATGAAAAGGGCTAAGAAGCCTGACTATCTACTAGATCCTGCCGAGGGCACAAGATCGTAGCTGAGGTATCAAGCTAAACGTTGAAGTCCACACGGAACTTCTAGCGAGACTGGCGTCTCTCTGCAAAACATAAAATAGGCAAACATGAGTACAAATGTACCCAGCAAGACTTACATCAGATCTAACTACATATGCATCATTATCAACGAAGGTATGGTGGAGTTTAACTGCAGCAAGCCAGCTTTGACTCGGTGGCTATCCTGAACCACGACTACAAGCAACTCTTTGAGGTGGCGCACACGAGTCCACATATTCACCATCCAATACACCACTATGGATCCGCTCCCGTCTCCCTATGAGAAGGCCATCCATAGCACTCACACTTATCTTGCGAGTTTTAGAGTATCCACTTTCACTTGTCTATGAACTGTTATAGGCAACCCAGAAGTCCATTACCGCGGACACGGCTATTCGAATAGATGATGTTAACCCTGCAGGGGTGTAGTTCTTCACACACGCTCTCACCACTTACCGCCGTTTACACGACATGTACTCGGCAACCTTCAAGCGGAAGCCCAACGAGGGTGTCGGCCACGGCCTACCTAAACACTCAAGTCTCTAGTCCAGGTTTATCGCCTATCCAGGTTCCATCCGCAGGGAGTCCGGTCGAGGTTTCCACATACGGCCCCGTACGATGTGTACAGGGTTCCGAGACACCAAACGGGCGCCCGGCATGCCCGGCCACGGTGTATCTACCGCATCATAGCCCACCCCTAGGGTCAGCGCTACGCACGGCCACCAACACATATCCTATAAACACCAGAAACTAGTTGCAACTCCTGGACAGAGGGCAAGGGTGATCAAGAAGCCGAGAGGGTCCATTGGTTTCGGGCCCAATGCGTGGTAGTAACTGTTTCATGGATCACAAACACAGAACTCAGTTCCTGAGGACGACTTCAATGAGACAACCCACCATGTACTCCTACATGGCCTCTCACCGCTACCTTTACCAAAACGTGTTCACACACTTAGCTCACACACAGTAGGACATGTTCACACACCTCCGATTCATTCCCGATGAATCAGACCTGACACGACTCTATGCATTAGCAGGCATGACAAACAAGCATGAATGAGTAGGCACATCAGGGCTCAAACAACTCCTACTCATGCTAGTGGGTTTCATCTATTTACTGTGGCAATGACAGGTCATGCAGAGGAAAGGGGTTCAACTACCGCAACATGTAACAGTTGAATCGTTGTTGTCCTAATGCAGTAAAAGAGAGCAGGAGAGAGAGAGTGGGATTGTATCGGAATGAACAAGGGGTTTTTGCTTGCCTGGCACTTCTGAAGATAGCATTGAGTCTTCATCAGTGTCAACGATCACAACGTCTATCGAGAGGGGACAAATACCGGCAACAGAGAAAGAAACACAATCAATGCAATGCACAATATGATGCATGATCATGACATGTCAATATGCTGTGGTTTGAGCTAATGCAACTAGCAACATGTTAAATGGAGTTGGTTTGAACCCTAGGTTCAAATTCAAACTCCATATGTGAGAGTTTAAATTCCATTTATGTGAATTGGCCTAAACAACAGCCATAAGTTGTTCTAACATGCATGAAAATGCCATAAATAGATTCCTTGAATTTTTCTGATAATTTTTCATATATAAATTATTTCATTTGGAGTTACGGTTTAATTTCTATGATTTTTTGAAGTTTAAGTCATTTTCTGGAATTTCTGAATTATTTTAAACCCAGAAAATGATTAACTGCGTCAGCATTGCATCATGCTGGCGTCAGCAGGTCAACAGGGCTGTCCAGGTCAAACCTGATGGCTAGGCCCCACTAGTCAGTCTCACAGTTAACTATTTGGGTTAACTAAACTAACTAAACAACACTGGGCCCACTGGTCAGTGACTAACTAAACTAACTTAATTAAGTTTAGCTCTAACTAACTGGTTAGCTGGGCGAGGCCCGCATGTCAGTGACTCAAGGGTCAAACAGAGGTCAACCCCGGGTCAAACCCGGCGCTAACTGGGCTTTGACCCACTGCGGGGCCCGCTGTCAGTGACTAGGTGCGGTCCAGCTGGCGGGGATTAGCACTAATGACCCCGCCATGTCGGCTGTCGCCGGAGTTGGCCGGCAGCGACCTCAAGCCGCGGCGGAGTCCGCTCGGGATTGAGCTACGGGCGACGGTTTCGGGCGAGGTTTGCGGCTATGGGTTGCTGGCACACGCGCGCATCCAGTGGTGGCAGCGACTGGAGCTGGGGTGGCCTGTAGCGGCGGCGACGACGAGTTGGGCAGTAGCCGGAGTTCGGCCGGCAATGGTTTGGGCGATGCCGAGCAAGGGAGGAGCCGTGGTTAGTCGTGTTCGACTCACGGAAGTGCGGTGAGTGCAACGATGAGCTCGAACGCCAGGTTTCGCGGCCGTAGCTACGATGGCGACATGGCCGGCGGCGGGGAGCTTCGGGCTCGATCGGAAGACGGGGCTAGGGAATAGGAACGGAGGGGGAGAGCGAGGCGGAAACAACAGGAGCTCACAGGGAGGTCGAAGAACGGCTCAGCGGGTTTGGGGACGTCCTCGGTGGCGCGAATCGACCGGCGGTGACCCACGGTTCCGAGGAGGAAGAAGAGCTCGGGGTTGTCATCTCGGAGCTCCTGGTGGCGCCTGGATTGGTGCAGAGGACGCGGGGGTCGAGGTGGTTCCTCTGGACCCATCGGGGAGGCACGGGATGGACGGTGGCCGCGGTAAATTGCGTCGGCGACGACGAGCTCCGCTCAGGTGTGCTCGGGAGAGGGAGCAGAGGCGAGGGGGAGAGCAGAGAGTGAGGGAGAGGAGCGAGGGGCCACGGGGCGTCTCCGTGGCGTCGCTAGAAGGCCCAGGGAGGAAGCAGGAGGTGGCCAGGGCGGCGTCGGCGCGCTCCAGCGAGCTGCTTCGTGCGCTGGCGCGGGGAAGAAGACGCCCGTGCCCCTGGTGGGCTGGCTGGGCCAGCTGGGCCGCCAGGTAGGCTGAGGTAATTCTCTTTCTCTTTTTCTAATTCTGTTTCTGTTTTCTATTTATGTTATTTTGTTTTGATTTAGTTTATAACCCAAATCATTTTAATAAATCCTGAAAATAATTGTGGGCATTAAATGAATTATTATAGAGGCCCTTAACTATTTTCAGAATTATTGGAGCATTTAAAAATATTAATAGTATTTAAATGCCCCAATTCAAATACAATATGGGTTATTCAAAAATCTAGAATGGCCTAAAAATATGTGCATCATTTTTGGCAGAGGTTTTCACCTTTATCAAAAATAATGAACTTTTCTAAAGGGCATTCTGGGTTCATTGAAAATATTTTTATTTTGATCCTAATTGCATTTCATTTAGTGCTAGGGCTTGTCATCCCCATTTCAAATTTCAAACAAATATAGACATGATGCATGGATGCTTATGATACTAATTGCAATCAAATTCTAGGGCCGTGACAATAATTCTTTCATACATGTCACTCTTGGTTCATTGCATATCCCGGTACACCGCCGGAGGCATTCATATAGAGTCATACCTTGTTCTAGTATCGAGTTGTAATCATTGAGTTGTAAATAAATAGAAGTGTGATGATCATCATTTAATAGAGCATTGTCCCAATAAAAAAAGAGAAAGGCCAAATAAAAAAAAGAAGGCCTAAAAAATGAAAAGGGACAATGCTACTATCTTTTTTTCCACACTTGTGCTTCAAAGTAGCACCATGATCTTCATGATAGAGAGTCACCCACTAGTTTCTTTTGTTGAGCTTTCATACATTTATAGCTCTAGTGCATCCGTTGCATGGCAATCCCTACTCCTTGCATTAACATCAATCGATGGGCATCTCCATAGCTCATTGATTAGCCTCGTTGATGTGAGACTTTCTCCTTTTTTGTCTCCTCCACATAACCCCCATCATTATACTCTATTCCACCCATAGTGCTATATCCATGGCTCACGCTCATGTATTGCGTGAAGGTTTATAAAGTTTGAGATTACTAAAGTATGAAACAATTGCTTGGCTTGTCATCGGGGTTGTGCATGATGAGAACATTCTTGTGTGACGAAAATGGAGCATGACTAAACTATATGATTTTGTAGGGATGAACTTTCTTTGGCCATGTTATTTTAGGAAGACATAATTGCTTAGTTAGTATGCTTAAAGTATATATTTCTATGTCAATATTAAACTTTTATCTTGAATCTTTCGGATCTGAATATTCATGCCACAATTAAGAAGAATTACATTGAAATTATGCCTAGTAGCATTCCACATCAAAAATTCTGTTTTTATCATTTACCTACTCGAGGACGAGCAGGAACTAAGCTTGGGGATGCTTGATACGTCTCCAACGTATATATAATTTTTGATTTCTCCATGCTATATTATCTTCTGTTTTGGACATTATTGGGCTTTATTATTCACTTTCATATTATTTTTGGGACTAACCTATTAACCGGAGGCCCAACCCAGAATTACTGTTTTTTTTGCCTATTTCAGAGTTTCGCAAAAAAAGAATATCAAACGGAGTCCAAACGGAATGAAACCTTCGGGAACGTGATTTTCAGAACGAACATGATCCAGGAGACTTGGACCCTATGTCAAGCAACCAACAGGGAAGCCACGAGGTAGGGGGCGCGCCTACCCCCCATGCGCGCCCTCCACCCTCGTGGGCCCCTTGTTGCTCCACCGACGTACTCCTTCCTCCTATATATACCTACGTACCCCAAATGATCAGAAACGGAGCCAAAACCCTAATTCCACCACCGCAACTTTCTGTATCCACGAGATCCCATCTTGGGGCCTGTTCCGGAGCTCTGCCGGAGGGGGCATCGATCACGGAGGGCTTCTACATCAACACCATAACCTCTCCAATGATGTGTGAGTAGTTTACCTCAGACCTTCGGGACCAGAGTTATTAGCCAGATGGCTTCTTCTCTCTTTTTGGATCTCAATACAAAGTTCTCCCCCTCTCTCGTGGAGATCTATTCTATGTGATCTTCTTTTGCGGTGTGTTTTGAGAGTGAAGAATTATGGGTTTATGATCAAGTTTATCTATGAACAATATTTGAATCTT